>NW_016166286.1:6753-24767 GCF_001687245.7 Rhagoletis zephyria | reverse complement strand
CCGCACGAGGGGCGCAGTCCGCATGACGTACGGAACCAATATTTTAATTTTTTTTGGTGCCGAGTCACGATAGGCAGGAGTTTGTTAAGTGTCGAGATCTAAAACTGTTCAGCTACAGAACTAAATTCATCAGCTGATTTTATGTATTTATGTCAATAATTCACTTATTGATGGGCGGGAATGGAGGGTAAAACCCGTTGGGATATTATTATTATTATTCACTGGGCTTGGTTGGGGTTGAATTTCAACTCATACACATACTTGATTTACTTCAAACATATCCAATTGTATGTCCAACGGTATATGGATAAGTAGCTTGTAAATTTCAAGTGGCTTGTAGATTTCTAAGCAGCACGAAATCCTTATGCGCGAGATGGCAGCGACGCTTTCACGACGTATTCATAGTATGCGTTGAAGCTATGAGTTGAATTGAAAATTTGAATCATACATGCGCTCGTATTTTTTTTTTTTCAAGTAGCTTGAAAACGTAAATGAATCGACTTGTGCAGTACACTGGTATGAGTACTTATGCAATATGCGGGAGCATCGTCGGCAATTTTGGTCGTGTGAAAGCATGCATGAAAGGACAGAGAAAAAAACGAAGAAGAATTACAGCAACAACAACTAAAGAAGTAATAACAAACTTTCGTGCCATGCCCACTTATGTACACATACAAACATGCCCGTTAAAATATGTAAATGTTTAGAATTCTCTAGCAACAAACTGTGTTGTTGGCAGCAAAGTGGCAAACTTACTAGTACTTAAGTAACAACAACAACAGCAACAGAAGCAGCACCACAGGCAAGGCAGCCAAGCAAAAGAAGCTGAAAAGGCAAAAGTTTTAACTAAAACCACGGCTACCAACAAATAAAAGCCATCAACAAATATTTCATGCAGAGCAAAATGGGCAATATGAGTATGAGGGAAGGAAGCTAGCAGCGGGAGTAAACCGCACAGCAGGTCCAAAATTTCAGACCGGAAGTGGGCCACAGCATAAATTTGGCAAAGCATTTAAATTCTTTGGTACAAAATTTTACACTCGCACATGCGCAAGTAGGTACTCTCACACATACACAAATGAATTCAAACTTTATCAAAAGCAGTGAAAACAAAACTGAATTTTTTTGGGTACGTTAGGCTCCAAGAATGGCAAGTTGGCTAGCAGCAAACAAAAACAAGCAAAACTAACAAAATGACAATGACTTTTGCTGGCGGCATTTGTTGATTGCTCATGGTAGGTAATGTTGATGATGATAAGGCCTCTTCAAGTCTTGCTGATGGTAATGTTGAGGATGGTGGAGGTGATGTTTACGGCAACTACATATGTACGTCATCGGACAACAACAATAACAAATAGAAAATTCGAAAATGAGCAAAGTATTTAAGAAGAGAAAGCTCAACGCCCTAAAATTGTTCTTTGTCGATAAAATATACCCCAAATTTTTTTCAAAAAGTTCTTAGAGATCGCTCAAACCGCTCCAAGTTTTCTATGTATTTTATAAGGGAAAAAAGTTTTCGTAAAAATGGTATAGAATTCTTGGAAATCAATATTTTTCGATCGGAAAACTCCTGTTCTTTTCAGGAGACTTCCAATAATAATACACAATTAAATATTTCACTTTTTTTTTAATAATAAACGGGTTTTTATTTTTTTAGATAAGTGGCGCTAGATTCGAGATATCACTACAAATCGCCTTTCTTAACCGATTTTATTGAAATTTAGTGCTATATTAGCCACAAAACAGTCTGTCTTAAATTGTCCCGTAAGGTGTCGCCTGAGTAGAGATATTTTTAAAAACGGTATTATTTAAGCTAAAGTTGCTTTTATTGAAAAAAAATCACACGTTTTTTGCTTGGGACTTTTTTGAGGATTTTGTAGAAAATGGTCTGGAAACACAGAGAAAAACTTATTCTACATTCTACTTTCGGATCTGCACAAAATTTCTGACAACCTACTTCCAGTTTAACACAAATTTCTTGATAAAAAAATTGTTTGTGTTAATGAAAATTACCCTCTTTCAGATTATTTTTATTTGTATGTAGTTTTCGGGAAATAAGCACCACTAGTTTCAAAATGTCCAATACAAATTTTGGTTGACCATCACTCGCCATTCCCGCTGCTGGCTGCCCATAGCCATTTGACCTCAAATGGTAAAGACTCTTCACAGCATTGCACTGCAATCACCATAAAAATGTCTTTATAAATATGTAATGAGATATTTTTGCCACCTTTTGCTAAAATGGTGGAAAACGAAAAAAATAGAAAATCAAAGCATTTTTTGCAGTTGATATGTATGAGCTAATATTGTTTGTTATTTATTGTTGTTCAATTGCTCTTGGCCTCTTAACGACGGGCAATTTTGTTACGGGGCGTAGAGTGCATTTTTACATAGCACATACATACATATATATATATATATATTTAGGTAGATAGACGAGGGGGGCAACACTAAATGGGCGGTTAACTGCAAAACACTGGAGGGTCAGGTATTCCAAACGCTCTCATGGGTCAGCTATATATACATACATATGTACATACCTATATGTTGTCGCCTGGATAAAAGATTGTCGTAAGCGCAATTTTGACGACTTTTAGTTCTAGATGCAGTTATATATTTTGAAATAAGGTTTTTCGATTGGTGTTATTAGTTTTTAGATATTTCCTTTAGTTTCCGAGATATTGACTACAATTTTTTCGATAATTTAGAAAAAATTTAGTTAGTGATGCAGTCATATTAAAGTAATCAATATCTTAAAAATTGTGTTTTCCATTTTTGGATGTCTCCTTTAGTTTCCGAGATATTGCGTAAAAAGTGTCGTTAATTTGGTAGAAATTTTGATCACATTTTGTCATATTTTATACAAAGTGGCTGCCAAATTGTGGACAAATAACGCTTACGACAAAATTTTACTAAAGAAAATCCTTCATAAACTCAAAACTAATTAACAATAAACATTAAAAATTAAATGGTTTAAAAATTTTGTAAACTAGTAACATTTTCAGACTTTGGAGAAAATCTATCTTCGCGTTTTTGACAAATTGCATTCCAAACTTCATTCGCGATTTCCCACAACCTGCCGAAATTAACATACGACAATCTTTTAACCAGGCGACGAATATGTACATATGTACTTCTCTCTTACAGCCCATACGCTGCTGGTGGAATTTGAATGCGTAAAAACATTTAATATGACTTTTGCTTATGCTTTGGCATTTTCGGAGAAATCTAATACCTAGCATCAGTATACATATGTATATGTGTGTATATACCCACATATATATGAAAGTACATGTGGGAGCTCAAAATGATTGCATGGAGTAAATATACTTGGTTGCCTCAAAAAATATACATATTTACTTATCGTTGATTCAGTTATCATAAATCCCTTAGTGCCTTTCCAACCACACATCATCATCGTATGATTATTCTCTTCTTTGTTTTGCATTTGCTTTTCGTATCCACTTAAAGCTTGCTCGATTTATGTATCTACTCAGCCTCGGTACATTCGTCTTTTGTTTTGGATTGGTTTGTTTGTTTTTCCTTGATTTTTTTTTTTTTTGTGGTCCACTTGCGAAAAGAATATCGGCAATGCTCACTCATACTCTTAACAGCCGCACATTTGTTTGCACAAAAATCTCCGGATGTGGAGCCTCAAATATCACCCAATCCACTCAACGGCAATTTGAAATTCATTTAAGTATTTGCCGCCTACACTCGCTTTGTGTTTCAGCAACATTTAGTGACTTTATGTCCAAATGTTTGTAGTAAATATTTGCGTAATACTTAACATTCACCCCTATTGCGAATGTCGACTGGCAGTAGATAAACGACTATTAAGCGATTATCGATTATCGATGCTATTACGAGTGTCGCTTAGTCGCTCAATTAGCGACTGTGAATACTTTTTAATCGCTCATCCTTCTATTGCTGTTTTTTAGTCGTTGGAGTTTGCGTTTATAAAATTTACATAAGAAAGTGGTACTATAATGGATAAAAAGTAAGTCAATTGAATTGGAAGTTGTAAAAAATTGTGAAATATACATATGTATGTACATATGTGTCTGAATTACAGATAAAAAATTGTAAGCAACAAAAGGCAACTTGCGCGGTTGGTCGAGCTGATGCAGGAGAGTGAGGACATAGGCAAAGGAATTTCCGTAAAGAGCAGGGGAGGAAGCTCCGCTTCTTTTGTGAAAGATATACAATATTTCTTGTGCATATAATTCCGGCTACGCCATCCACAGTGTTTTTGCGCAGAACCAACATCAAAGTTTACAAAATACTGCATAATTTATTAATTAACTAGTGCTCGGAAACTTGAAATCTTTATGTTAAATTAAAGTTTAATTCTTTCACTACACTTGTATGTTAAAGTTTTAAAACTCGGGTCACGCGTTTGGACACAAATACTCAACATCATTGTACAAATAACTAAACGGTACCGTATTTCTTAAACTTCCATAAAATTTATTAATGAGGAAAACAGCTTTTCCTGCAAATCCTGTAAAACCTAAAAACCTTGAAGCATCGGGAACGCAACTTCTATTCATAAAATTCACATATGTACATACACTTCATCTTCCAACTCCAAGGGATCCGACGAATCTCGCAATTCCCTCCTTGCTTTAGCCAACTCTACTAATCTATTAGCTTCCACATCATCTTCCTCATCACTAACCCATATTTCAACTGTGTAAATTTTTTTAATTTTATAATAAAAGCAATTATTTTAAAAATGATGTAAATGAAACATTAAAGAAACAAATATAAACAAACAAACAGCTGTTTACAATTCCGTCAACCATTCACAATAGTACAAATTTTATCGATCAAGTTTCACAATAGCAAAATAAAAGATGATCGACTCGATCGACAAATTTCTATTCTACTGCCAGTCGACACTCGCAATAGGGGCCATTAAAATTTCTGTAGATACATATTTACATATGTGTGTGTATGTACATATGTATGTAGTTCAATGGTTATGTGTGCCTGCGTGGTGTAATGGAAAATTACTTTATCACATTTGCAATAAATAACAAAATTACTTTCCAGCTATTGTAGTTACACATTTATGCACATTTTTAGAATGCTTTAAAAATACTTTTATTGATATTTGACTTAAAATCGTAGGCGAACTTAAGATTTTTTCAAAATACGTAATGGAATATTTTGGCAACAAAGCACTCAATCATTTGCATTGCATGTACATATGTATGTATAGTTGTATGCTTACTTTTTATTTAAATATATTTCATATCATTCTGACCTTCCTTTGAAAGAAAACACGCTTACGGCACTTCCATTACAGAGAATCTGAAAAGTGGAGCGATGTTTTTGCATGGCTGATAGTATTACAAATATGTTAAGGGCACATTACTTTGCGAAGTGAAATTTAATAATATGAAAAGTAAATCGAAATTTTTTTCAAGGATATAATGAAAACTAAAAAGTAAAATTAGTTATGCTTTAAGGTGCTCAAGTGATGCGGCTTCTAACAAATTTTTTATATGCATGTATGTATATTTTTGGAGACTAATAATAAATAGAAATTTTTTGGGAATGCCGATTTGTAGCCCAATCATTTTTATTATAATAAGTTACAAGTTTCAAATAGCTAGGAATTATCGTTGATTTTTGGCAATTTTTTCACGCAGTCTCTTCCATACAAAAATTTTTTTCGAAAATACTTTATATGGGAAAAATGCAAAACATCTTCAACAAAAACTTAAAAAAATCCCCATAATCAATGCAACTTTTGACTAACTCCGAAATTGCATTTTTTTTTTTTAGTTTAATGGGCTGCAAAACTGCATACTCAAAAAAATCTAAAAAATCTGATTAAAAAGTTGAAAATTTGCATGAAAATTTTCTGAATTTTGGCGAGTTTTGCACGAAGTTTAGGAATTATTTTTTTATGTTTTTTATTGCAGAATGAACCATTTTTTTATACAAAATTTGCATATATTGTGAAAAATTTGCTGTGCCTATGCTTTGCAGTGTATTAAAGAATAATAATAATAAAAAAGGAAAAATTCAATAAATCAGAAACAAATAAAAAGAGAATACAAACAAGTAATTTTTAGCAAAAAAAACCGACTTCAACTCTCATATAAAAAATATATATATATATATATATCTCATGATCCACTAATCGGATCTTAACCAGATTAGTATGGGACCACCTCTGAGACACTACCTTTCCGATGCAAAAAGAATTATCGAAATCGGTTGACGTGGTCCAAAGTTATGCGGTAACATACATAAAAAAAAAATAATAAAAAAAATATTCCGACGAACTGATAACCTCCTCCTTTTTTTGAAGTCGGTTAAAAAGTACTTTCTATTTTTGATTTTTTGTGTTTTCAAATTTTCTAAATTATTATTTTTTTTTTTTGTATTCAAATTTTTATAAAAATATTAAAAAAGCACTGAAATTTGCATAAATATATAGTTTATTTTAAATATATCGAGCATTTGATTTTCTAACATCCAAGCAGTTTAACTAAAAAATTAGAGAGTATCTCCAATGGTATCCACCTCAGGATTTATGTATATGTTTACCTTGATTTTTTTTTTTTTTATAATCTTTTTTTAAGCTTAAACTTCAAGCAAAATTATTGGCGGCTCTAAATCTCTTTCAATGGTCAAAGTTTCCAACTCAAACCCTTTACTGGTTTCTCCTAAAAACTTTACTTTTACTTCATTTAATACACTATCCGGGATTCACCTACATATAAAAGGAATGAGCTCAATACTGAGCTGTTGGTGAAATTGTAGTGTACATGCAATAAAATATTTTTATTGCTGATTTTCAATTTTTCAACACTCATCTTCTAAATATAACAAAACGAAACCACTACCTTAGTATGCACTCCTCATATATATGGACATATGGATGTGTGTCTGCATGTCTGCTGCTCAAATGGTCACGCCTGCTATAAACTGTAAAAATTGAAGGTGCTGAAAGCTTGAAGAAGTTCAGTTAAAAGGAAGGGAGGTACTAAAAGAGCAACCACATTCGCACATACACGTGCGTCCGCAACAACAACAACAACAACAGCAACAAAAGCGCACAAACTTCCACTTTCGCATTTATATTGAGACAATTGAAAAAACTAAATAAATATAAACTCAAGCTGCTTTTAGTTGATTTGGGTGGTGGAGAGAAATAAAAACTTTCAACAGCTTTTTTGACAACGGTCGAACAACTTTTTAAGGATCTTGTATACTTATTCAATTTATCAGCAATACAAATGATTGATGGCCGAAAGCAAAAACTAGTAGGAGAGAGGCGAGAAAGTGCCAGTAACACAGAGAAAGCAGACTTAGAAGCAATGCAATCAGCGCAGTTCGACAGATTGAAGCGATGGACGAACGAGCGATAGATTGATAAATAAACATAGAAGCCGTTGTATGTAGTCAAGATTTTCCATTGAATTGATTATGTACAGAATGAACTAGGTTAAGAGCAAGACAACTTTGAAATAATGAAATTTTTAAGAAATGAAGGGAAAAAGCAAGGGGGCGCGATGTAATGGCATGCAAGGTGATAAAATGAGGTTTATGGAATATTGATAGCAACAGTAGAGGAGGGGTAGCAGGTTGCCGACAAAACAGCTAAAGCAGAAATGCGTTCGATAACAGTAAGAAAATTAAAAATTGAGTGAGTGAAAAAAGAAATGAATGTAGCTGTTGATCGCACTGACAACATTATTATTTTATAAATGCGCACGCTAAGTACAGTGGATATTGTGGCATATCAAGGGTCGGAGGATAGACGAGTAGAGAAAAATTAAAAAAAAAATCAAAAACAAAACATGTATACAAGCAATATTAAGAGCAATGACAGAGCAAAATAGTAGCCAGCAACAATAAATAAGACGGAAGTAGCAACAATTGGAAGATGGAAGAGTGATGTATAAGAAATTTGAGCGGAAGGACATCAGTTTACAAGTGATTAGATTTTGTTGTGAGACGCATTGAACGATTGCATGAGTGCAAAACAATGTATACATTCAACGTAAAGGGGGGGAAAAAAACTACATACGACTACGTAAGGCTGCTTACAACACATAAATAAAGCTCAAACTCACTACCTCTCAATAGTAACCACAAATTACTTTTGTGGTAAGAGACAACGTGATGGGATGCGCGTACTAAAGAAAGTTCACTAGATTTTATCGAGATAATTGAACGCACATAGAAAAACTTATATTGTACATTTCAGCGTTGTATTGCATGCACTGTATAGTTTGCAAATACATAAAGTAAGTATTGCAGCTATAGCTAAATACATCAAAATGCAGATTGTACAATAAAAAAAACGCCAATAAGCAGAAAAATATATTATTTTGTAATTAAACAAAAAAGCTGTGAAAAAGTTACCAGTAAGGCTTTGGTAAAAAGCATTGTTAAGATTAAAATGTAACGTTAAATTTCAAAATTTCCGTCCTAACTAAAACACGAAAAGTCACAAATAAGAACGAAAAGTACCAAATAAAAAACGAAAAGTACCAAATATACACGAAAAGTACCAAAAAAAAATTCGGAAAGTCGCAAATAAAACACAAAAAACACCTAAATAAAACTCCAAAAGTACCGAATAAAACAAGGAAACCCTCAAATAAAACACGAAAATTTCCGTCCTAAATAAAACACGAAAAGTCTCAAATAAAACACGAAAATTCTTAAATAAAACACGAAAAAATCCAAATTAAACACTAAAATTTCCGATAAATCACGAAAATTCCGAAAAAACACGTTCAATGTTCAGAAGCGCGGGAAACCTCGTATAAATTACAAAAAGTCCCGAAAAATTCCAAATAAATGCATACTGATCTCAATTTATGGATCTCATCAAAATTCAAACTTTTTAACACTTTTGGGTATGCATTTATGTGGTTTTGGTCAAACCTTGGGCAGTATTTTTATACAAAAATTAAAAAAAAAATCTAAAAAATTACATCAAAAATATTAAAAAAAAAAAATATATATATATATATATCAACACGTAGTCACTTGTTTGAGTCACTGTAGCTCCATAACTCTGCTAATCGGTAAATTGGTTTTCCAGAAAGTATTTTTTTTTAACTGCCGAATTTGTTTCACTGTAGAAATGTCGGTTTGTTAACAGCATTCTGTATTACCAACTTGGGGAACGTAACGAAGTTCAATAGCGGACCATTGTAAGGCTAGTCGAATAAGAATTGGTCTGAAAACCTGTATGTGTATGTATAGAACTTACTGTATGCACCTTTTTCATCTCGATTTGCAGACATGGCAAGCGGAAATTGAATACTTTCCGGTATCCAGCATTGATTACTCTAACAAACGTAAATTGAGAACTTCGAACTACGCTGCAACAGCAAGACAAAACAAGTGAAATCGGAAAACAAGTTTTAAGTGAGGTAAAGATGGCGAATATACGCACATACATATGTTAGCGAACAAGCCAGTGGACATCTGCAGTAGTGGCATTCAAAATCGACAGCAACAGCAACAGCAACAGCAACAACATTAGTGTCAGCTAAAAATGAAGCCCTTGAAAGGAAATGAAAACAGACAAAGCGACAATCCACTAGTACGAGTCGACAACAATGCAATTTCAAGTTGACAATCCGCAGGAAATCTATACAGCTTTTTGCGCAACAACTACAGTAAAAACACAATGCGTATAAACCGCAGCAGAGTAGCAGGTATATATGAATGTGTGTATGTTCCCGTAGTAACATCCGTAGTAACCCTCCGTAGCAACATCATTATCCCAGTGCACTAGTTGCAAACGCATTGTTGTTGTCGCTGTTGTTGCGCATGATGACAACCCTCATAACTAACCAAGTACCAAGTATTTATTACAATCTTACGAACTATTCAAGCATTACTTTACCTAAAGAGCAGCAGCGCACTAGACTGGGCTTCTCGAACAGCAAGCAAGCAACCAGCAGCCAGCAGCTTGACTGCGCTATACACTGCAAGTGCTGATTACAAAAGGCCCGTCGTTGGTAGCTTATTGTCGGTTGCTAAGCTGTTAGCTGGCATGTGCCGTCCGTCCTCCAACCTCCTCGGCTGGTTGTGTGGTGCAAAAGTTTTGCAACCAACTGTCGCAGGAAGCGTTACAGAGATTTCAGCAAAATGTCATTTCCCGGCTGATGGTTTAACAATATCCGCAGCGTTTGGTACTCTTGACTTTAGTCGTTTTTTGTTTGTTCTTTTTTTGTTTTGTATTTTCTTTTATACCAATTGTGACAAAAGTCAAGCGGAGAGATGGGCGAGATTGAAGAAACGGTTTTGCACGCTGAAATGATTTCTACGAGAAGCGGATGTATTTTCCATATACTTCAAGCTTGCTCTTGTGGTGGAAAATTAAATATACATTTGGAGGAACAGCTTAAACAAAATTTTAAATAAATTATTATTCTGCAACTTAAAATACTAGCTGAGAAGTGAGGAAGTTAATTTCTTTGATGATTTCTTTTTTTCTATATTCTTTGAATAATATTTCAAACAGATAACAGCAGCAAAAATGGAAATGGGGGTATGTGTGCTACTTTAATTAAGTAAAGAAAATAGTGAAATTTTAAGTTAAAGTTTACTTCTATCTTAAAGTAGATTTTACTTACCACTCACTTTACCAAAACTATGAAGAGGCTCTTTATGCACCCCAATCAGACAAAATTTTCACTTTATGCCGCGCGAAGCAATTTCACAGCCCCTTCGGAGTTATGTTCCCATCTAGATCCGACCGGAATTAATCTCGTGTTCACTGCCGTACTGAATACCGTCTTCAGCAACGTCTCGGTGGATACGTTTAGCGTTTCTGGACATCGAAACAACTTTGATGAATGAAGCCGCCTATCAGTTAGCAGAGAAGGCTTCACTTTTAGCCTCAAGCGAGGAGTGAATCTCAGCCTCAATTGGTTCAATATGCAATAGCGGGTCTTAAATAGAAAATACGACGCACAGCGGTCTCAGCAATGCGAAATCTCTGGTAAACAAGTACCTAGTGCAGTGGTCAGTGTGACCAGGTCCCGAGAAAAAATGCCATTTCAAAAAATTCCAGAAAATGCTAAAAAAATATTTTTTTATTGCAAAAAATGCCAAATTATTTGATTATTTTATTTACATACATATTTACGTATTTTAAAACTGCATATAAACGTCAGTATTTTAAGTAAAAAATACTTTTATATCGACGGCTGACTGGAAGACAGGGATGAAAAATGGAAATTTCAGATTGTACCTAATATCATAAAATAAATGCACCTAAATGAGACATTCGTTAGTATTTTTTGGTTTTTCAATTTTATTTAAAATACAACTTCAGTAGTAACGCTCTTTATCCAACAAATACCATATAAATTTAGATTTTAAACTTTATATAAAAAATATAAAAATTCCACAAACTTTTCATCCCAATTCCAAGCATTTTAATTCTAATTTCTAGAACAATTTTTGGTATGCAGTTTAATAGCTTTTTAAATTCTAGTATAACAAAGTACAAGCTTGAAGTTGCTAAAACATTGCGTTTGGTTTTGATAATATTTTTTCTGACGATGTTATGCACTCTTTTCCTTATTACTTATGCACCAAGTCTCTTCTATTAACGCCATTTCGTTTTTTTTTTTTTTTTAAGAAATATTTTATGATGAGAATACCGCTTAAAGTGGTTACCCATTTTTGTTTTATTTAAATTAATCTATGAGAACCCCTTTCCTCATCTTCAAGTGATTTTTGTATGTGGAATTTGGGTTTCACTTTAATATCTTCAGTTTAAGATTTTGACTAAAAGTTTTGAAAATAAATTTGCATTTTGAAGATAAATCTTGATTTCTGGCAACACTGGCCTAATTATACATATTTTTGCCATGCTTTATTCTTTGATGCAACTTGCTTGATGTCAATTCACTTGTGTTGTTTCAAATTTTATGCCCACTTTTGCTTGCATTGCACATTCAAAAACGCAGTACATAAATATATTTGCTACAGATGGAACTGTGTAAATATTTTTACATTTTCGCAACAGACATCCGTCTATTAGCAGGTGCATGCAAACATACATATAAAATTATGTACATAAGTGTAATCGTAAGCGCTCAATTAGCGATTATTTTACGCTAAACAAATATTCACTTATACTACTACGTAGACGTTCAAGAGATATTAGAATTATGCAAATATGCATTTGTATAGTGTTTATGTGGATTCGTGTAGTACTAGACGTTCATTTGAAAATATAAAACTTAACGGTAAACAAGGCAGAATGCAGAATTCGCGTTGAATACAAATTAGCCTTATAGAGCCGGTGCAAACGTACAAGATATTCAGACATTTTCATCCATAAAAAACAAAAAATACTCAATACCATGGATGGAGCCTTTGATCAGAACAAGCCTGCTTTGTCGACGAATTCCACACCACACGGAAATGCCACCAAGCATTTGCTCTTTATAATACTTGGGAGTACTTGTCTTGGGTCTACACGAGTTTAGCATTATGCGAGAAAATGCGGGACTTCTTCGCGTTTCTTCCTACTGGAAATTAGTTCCGAATGCATTCTCTGCTATCTTATTGCTGGCTCGACTTTTTGGAATGGAGTTGAGCCACCTCAAGACGACTCTCAGTCGGTGAATTTTTGGATTTTTTTCTACTAAGGCCCATTTGCAACATAGTTAACACCAATATTAAATTATCTCATCCGATATTAAATTATCTCATCCGGATTATGATTATTTTCGGTTGTTCTACAAGATAGTTATGTCATTTTTGTACGAGGTACGAGTAGGTTTGTTTCTTTACAAATAATTAACAACTACCTGCCATTTCTGCAAGTAAATTCTATATTAACGTTGAAACCTGAACAGGTTTACCCTTAATCGCGGTACTTACAGAATACAAACATTTCGTAGCATCATCGCCTTTTAGATAACTCACCTGAAAAGAAAAGAAAAAACTTTGTTAATATTTACTTGTAAGTATGGATAAGAGTATGTGACTTGTGTCAACATAAGAATAATAACTTATTTTGTATATTCAAATAACTTTCACGCAGGATAATATCATAGATTAACGAAGGTTTCCAAGTTTAATGGATTTGGATTTGTTTCGATTGAACGAAAAATTACACTTAAAAGAAGACACAACTCCAAACTTCTCTCTAAACCAATTTAGATAAGAGATGATTGACGCTCGTTTCGAAAATACAACATCTTCATACCCTTATGAATAAAAACAAATATCTGGATGATTGAAATAGAGGAGCAGGAATATATGCGCATTCTTTCCGAATAAAAAACCGCACGAGGAATTTCGCCTCCAAAAGTCTGGGAGTATTTTGTAAAAGTCAAAATGGGATCACAATAAGTATTTTATCCGGTAGTGAGGTTGCATTCAAGAATACTGCTCCAAAGCTACCGACAATTTTGTGACATTTAAGATATATATGGTTTTGAATTTTGGTATTCTGTATATAATTTTTCGAACAAGACGGTAGCCGGTTTTATATGGTAGGGAATAATTGTGATCTCAAGTACCATATTGTCTGGTCTATTCATATCATGAATTTAAGAGGATTTGAATTTACCGTTCAGCAGGTGCCTTGGTCGAATGGTTAGAGCTGCGTACTACCACTCGGCAGGTTTACGGTTCGATTCCCGGTACCAGCAACATCGAAGATTTTTCAATGGCGATCGCCCCTCGGTGGGCAATGCCGAACCTCCGAGTGTATCATTAAAACCGGTTGCCGTTCAGAAGCGTAGTAAAACTGTACGTCCCTATGCTTATGTAAAAGCGCACGCCATAAATCTGAGGAGAAGCTCGGCCAAATACTTACCCAGCAAACACGGACTCTAACGTTAGAGAAATTTGGATTTCTGCATTAGATGACTAGGGTAACCTCTAGAACGATTAGAGGTTCTCGAGTCGATGACGAAGTTAGAGAACTACATTAGAGTTCGATTCGAGAACGATTAGAGAAACAATGCAAATTCAAATAAATGTAAATAAGCAATATTCCAAATGAACGAATCATAAATTATTTGAAAGTACAAATAATTCATTATTTTATTGCAAATACATTTAATAAAAATTTTACAAACAAAGCGTTTTATTTAATAAAGCAGTCTGAAATTCACATTCGATCCCATTAGAGGTCAACATTAGAATTCGATTCGAGAACGATTAGAGAAACAATGCAAATTCAAATAAATGTAAATAAGCAATATTCCAAATGAACGAATCATAAATTATTTGAAAGTACAAATAATTCATTATTTTATTGCAAATACATTTAATAAAAATTTTACAAACAAAGCGTTTTATTTAATAAAGCAGTCTGAAATTCACATTCGATCCCATTAGAGGTCAACATTAGAATTCGATTAGAGAATTAACATTTTCTCGAGTCGAGAACTATGTCCCATTTTTGTTGAGATCGCCATGATTCTCGATAGTTTTTCGAGTCGATCTCTAACGTTTGAGATTGGAGAATGTGGCTAGTTCTCCAATCATTAACTAATCGATAACTAACCTCAAAGTTTGCTGGGTATTTATTTTTTTTATTTAATATAAAAATTATTTTAACCCTGAAAGTGCTTCGCTCTTTTGACCCTGTCTGCGGGTTTGTTAGTCGAAACGACTAACACCAACATTGAATTGAAATAACAAACATAAAAGAGTTAAAAACGAAAATACATTTTATAAATTTTAGTTCTTTATAGTTTTTCAAACACATAAACAAAATATTAAATACATATTATTTTCTCTGTTACATATAATAAACAAAATGGTAAATGACTTCAGAGAGAGGTACGAAACGAAACACGATTTTTGTTAGTCGAATCGACTAACGAAGCACGTCCAGAGTTAAGATTTAGAAATCAAAATGACATAGATCGTACGACTTTGAAAAAAATGCCGGTAATTTCTCATTTATATAATTCAGGCATTGATGAAATGGTTTGTACTTTTTCGGGGTTTCGAGTTTTCCTTGACATTTTCCGCGCTTTTGAAGGTATGTTTCGAAACATTTCGGCATTTTTCGGGATATTTCGGAATTTTTTTGTTGTTTTCTGGATTTTTTTTTACATTTCGGAAGTTTTCATGGTTATTTTCGAAACCCTTACGGATTTTTTTAAAGCTCTTGACGATTTTTTCGGGACCTTTCAGACTTTTTCGGGATTTTCAGGAATTCTCTAGACATTTCTTCTTTCTTTAGTGACCTAAATGATTAATTTTTCGAGCAATTTTATGTCAATAAGTTCACATATGGTTTTTTTTCTCGATTTGAACAATTTATGATTTTAATATGAATTGTATTTTACACAAGCACATGAAACCAACATAAAGCGATAGGTTGCATGTTTGTGTGCATGAATAATACGTATTTATGGTAGAAAATGATGTTGTCTTTCGCCGGCACTTGAACCCATAAGCGCTCATAAGCGTTCATTTTAGAAGCAATCCATAAAACCAAATGCCGCGCATTGTTTGTGGAAATTTGTTTTTGTCTGAACAATTTCACAGACTTTTCTAAAGCAATTTCTAATGTGCAATTTAAAAACAATTGCCTTAACTATACCCGTACTTAAATTGCATAATGTGGGTTATTGTTTTGGCTTTTGCATTTTTTTTTCATGTTTTTTTTTTTTGTAGATCACGTGGAACAAAAATTGTTTCCATTTTTTCAATTTACCTACTAACTATATAGTAAGTAGGCACTTATAGTAAATATGAACGAAATATATTTCAATCAAGCAACAGATGTCAGTTCTATAATATATACACATGTACGTACACACATTCATACGAAAATATGCAAATACATATGTATGTACTTAGAAAGCGTAAATCTGAGTATGAACAACAATATGGGAAAGAGAACAATAATAGCACCGCATTTAACTACGTATACATATTTGTACATACAGTGACTCAAACAAATGACCACGTGTTTATTTTTTTTTTATTTTTTATTCGTAATGTTTTTCGAGTTACTTTTTTTGTTTGTAATTTTTCTATAAAAAATACCGTCCAAGATTTAACTACAAATATATAAATCGAAGGTTTGAGCTTTATACAAAATTTATGAAAATTCAACAAATTAAACAAACAAATAAAACAATGAAATAAAATGCGGGAGGTCATTAGCAACAAAATTTCAAAAAATCAACGCCACTTTTTGTAAATTGCACTTATTATATAAAAACACGCAGTCTCCAAAAATAAAATCGAAAAACAATTCAAAAAAACTTTAAAAAAAATGTTGATGAAAATCTTGAATTTTCCAAAATTTTGTATAAAGTTTAAAACTGTTATTTATATGGAAAACTATGAAAAGTTAAAGCTTGGACAGTATGTTAGGAGAAAAATAACAAACAAAATGTAGCACGAAAAACATTACGAATTTAAAAAATTTAAAAATCAACACGTGGTCATCTTTTTGAGTCACTGTATATGTAGATACGTTTGTACGTATGTAAATATATAGGATATAATCATAAAGTTTATAAGTCAACAAGAGCTATTGCGATAATAATGGCAGTAACATTTCAAGCACCGTTCGTTTCTCTTGTTTCACTTTAAAATCACTGTTAGATTATTTACATACAGGCAGACAGACAGGCAGACAGACAGGCGAACGAAAAGGACGGAGGTGCATTGACCTTTTCATGGAGGTCAGGTGGGCCATATTTGCATGGAGAATAAGTAAGTTTATACAGAATTGTCTGCCAGAAGCAGCATTCGAATTAAGGATGTAATTTTGTATAAAAATCAGCCTTAATTTTGTCAGATCCATATTTGCTTACGAGAGAAATATCCAAAGAATTTACGATTGCTAAAGATATCTGGTATTTAACTGTAAGAAGAGCCGTTAGCGTTAAATACTAGCTTCAAATAAATATAAACATGAAACTTTTGGCCTTATTAGCTAGCTGCCTGCCCTTCTTCTTGGTCCCCACTAGCCCCATCAGGCTCGCCGTGCACGCAAATTGTGTTCTAAATAGCTACTTCAATTTGATTTAATACGCAGGAAGTTCGTTAGACTACAAAAAACCTGTGAATGACAGAGCTTATGGAAGTATGTCTCTATCTACATACGTATGTACATATGTATGTACATATGTAACTAACCTAGATTGGCTAGACTCAATAGCAGCTCTTGGCTAGCTTACAGGCTGAGTGCTTGGCTGTCAGTCGATTTCAAAGTTTCTCACATGCAATTTTCAAGCACGAATATATGTATGTGCGTACATGCATATGTAAGTAAGAATGTACATAAATATGTATATGTATGTGTACGAATGTGAATATTTATGTATACATTTTTGAATGTGACACATTAGGGGTATTACAACAGTCAGAGTCCAAAGTTAGCATGCACCATGTTCTAATATAAAATCCCCAATATTTTCATGAAAAAAAAATTTCTAAATTTTTTATAAAAAGATATAGTGCATTCTATAACATAAACCATATAAATCAAAGTTTCGCAATTTATATAAAAATCACGAAATTTCCATCAAAATTTCAAAGCATGAAGTTTTGTAGCCCATTTAGTTTTAGGTGCAACGTACAAGTCGCTAGAAATTACTGTTTATTTTTTTGGGTTTTTTTTTTTTTGAGGTGAGTATTGCGCAATTTCTTCCATGATCAAAATCTATTTTTGCGATAAAATTATCTAAAACGATACTAATATCAAATGCGATATATATATAGGTAAAAAATATCGACCACGCTGGTTGTGTAACAATATTAATTGTAATAGTAACAAGTAAGAAAGTCTAAGTTCGGGCGGAGCCGAACATTAAATACCCGGCGCAAGTATTAAATATATGTTTTTTCACCTTTCCGAAACCTTCCGCTAGATGGTAAGCCGGGGTGTATCAATTTTGAGTAAATTAGCGTCCTTCAATTTCGAAATATTGAAGTTTCAAGCATTTCTGAAATTTACCGTTATATGAGAAGCGGCCGTTATTTTAGTCCGATTTCAATAATTTTCAACGTTTTGCTTA
>NW_016166286.1:0-6733 GCF_001687245.7 Rhagoletis zephyria | reverse complement strand
CATTTGTCTATATCTATCTCGATTCGTTTTGGCTGTTACAAACAACCGTTATGTGAACAAAATTAATATACCCTTGTGCACAAGTGCGCTCGGGTATAAAAATATCGGTAAAGGCACCAATATCAACAAAGAAAAAAATCTCGATAGTAAGATCATACATCACAGTTTCTATAGAATTATCGATAGTAATACCGATAAAACTAAATGTTACAGTATTTGCAATGACAGAAATATCGATAGCGATAACTATATCGATAATAATAACAATATCAACAATGATAACAATAACAATAACGATAATAATATCGATAACGAAAACGATAACAATATTAATCACTAAAACGATATCAATAGCGACCCATAAAAAACTGTTAGTATTAAAAAAAGGTAAAATATAACAAAAAAATTTCAAAACACATGAAAGAATCGAGATACTCTCGAGACTATGGGCCAAATATAGTAAATAAAACTGCGTTTTTAATTTTTCACTATGACGTCAGCATAGGGGACTTTGAAGTTTTAAAGATATGATTAATTCAAAAAATTATTTTAAAAAATCAGTGCAATGTAGAATACGAATATAGGTACCAAATGAGAGAAAATTCTGTTGAATTTAAAAACAATAAAAATTTTTTGTTTACAGGGACGAATTGGTACTGGACATGCGAATTTAATAAATTTTGTCATTTTAAGTTAGTAAAATTTCCAGGAAGAAATTTGCAGTCCTCAAATGTTTTCAAAATAAATATTGCAAATTTTCAAGGATATTAAGCTAAAAATTTGTAAAGGACATACCCGTTCGTCGTTATGCACCAACAAATTTATTCTGTTATAATTTTTTTTTATATGACACCCTTGTTGTTATCCTAAATTGCANTGATGCTTGCAACAATTCTTTACCAAGAAAAACGCTTAGGACAAAATTTTGAAAAATGGGCGTGGCACCGCCCACTTATGATCACATATATGTATCTCGGTAACCGTTCTACCAATTTGTACCAAACTCGGTGTGGTTATTGTGCTTGCCACATAGAAGCAAAGCGTTGAAAATTATTGAAATCGAACTAAAATTACGGCCGCTTTTCATATAACAGTAAATTTCAGAAATGCTTGAAATTTCAATATTTCGAAATTTAAGGACGCTAATTTACTCAAAATGGATACACCCCGGTTTACCATGTAGCGGTAGCTTTCGGAAGGGTGAAAAAACATATATTTAATAATTGCGCCGGGTATTTAATGTTCGGCTCCGCCCGAACTTAGACTTTCTTACTTGTTTTAATTAATGTTTAGAAATAATCATATTTTTTAATTTCAAAGTCCTTTAAAAAAAATCCTGACGTCAGAGAGAAAAACTAAGTACGCAGTTTTACTATAATTTACCCAAAGTTTTGCGAATATATTCATTTTTTTGTGTGTACAATTTACTGTCGCCCGGTATTATTAGCGGAAGTCTCCTGAAGAGAGGCAGAGTTTTCAGATCGAAAAATATTGATTGCCAAGAATTCTATATCACTTCTATGAAAAAGTGATTTTCCCCATATAAAATATATGGAAAGCATCAAGGGGTTTGAGGGAGTTCTAAATATCATCTTTTTTTATTTTTTTCATTTAGATTCTAAATTTTAGAAAAATCCTAGGAGCTGAGTGCGTAACATTTTAAACTTTTTTTTTTTTTTTACCACCCTAATGTACATATGTACATAGGTATGATATATTTATGTTTTATGTGCGTTTTAATTGCAGTGGGAATTAGTTCAAAAAAGTCCGCTTGGAAAACATCAAGTCTAAGTAGGTTAAATTAACTACAGTTCAACTTAAGTAGCCTGGCGGGGCTAAAGCTTCAATGAAGAAAGAATTTATAAGAAATTTTAATGCAGCGGCTGCGCGCATATAAACCTAATAGGAGCTGAAGATGCCACTCTGTAGAAAAGAAGGAAAGGTCATCAAAAGCATTCGGCAAAAATAAAACACAAAGTAAGTGGCGCTTTAGTAGCTTGCTATATGTACATATATAATAATACATATTTACATTAGTACCTACCTCCATGTAAACCAACACAAAGTAGACCATTCCTCTATTCGCCTTCGTTTACTGGAAAATAATCACAATGAGCACTTTGAAGGTATGAAGGGGATTCGGTCAGCATCGCGTCTTGCGGAAAGTACCAACCATTGTTGCAATTGTTTGGCCAACTTTCACGAACAATGAGTACTCTCGGTGGGTTTTCCTCTCGCTTGCACTGCTTCTCTACACCAGCAAATAATGACGCTAAAATGTGTCCCCATTAGAACATTTGAAGAAAATTGGCGTAAATCGTTTTGAATTTAGAAAAGCTTATCTACCTCCCAAAGTGCCGAGTAACGAGTGTGGAAGGGGTGACAATAAATATAATATGAAGGGTGCAAAGTACACTTGAAAAATGGTTGAAGAAGTGCTTGGTGGTGATAAATTATACACCCATCACAAATTCGTTTTGAAAGGCGTTTGTGGAGGAATCAAATATTTTGATTAAAGGCGGAAATTATTATTTTTTAACGATAACAAAGGACACTAACGATGGTAGTGAGAAACAAATATTTAAGAAGGAGTAAGACTTACCACTCAATATATTTAGTAGCCCTTTTCATATTTGGAGGACACAGAGAAGGGGTCAGTAAAAATGTAAGGGCTTCAAGGAGTGATCCAATTCCATAACTTTTTATTTTTATTCACATGATGAGTTAAGTTGGGATAACCAGTGCGAAAATTTCGACATTCTCATGATTCACCATCAAGGACATTTGGCTTCCAAGCTACAACGATATCGCAGGCCGATAAACTGAAAAGTTGGTATACCATTGAGGGACTGTTGCTGGGTAAGGATGTGATGATGTCTTCACTACTTACATACATGTGGTGTACTTCTGGATAGATGGGCGCACAGTCAGCTCTGCGAGTAATGAGCGAAAATCTTGCATTGACAGGCGTCGGATAGCGTAAAAAAAATTCTCTCCGTGTAGACATAAAATTTTCAAAAACATTTCTCAAATGTTTTTCGAATGCCAAAACTCTACTTCACATTCCAGCTTTCAACTAGGGACCGAAGATAACAGTTATTGATGAAAACTTTTATGGAAAAATTCACTATGAAGGAAATGTTCTATAACTAAGCGATACATACCAATCGATTTCTTTTTTCACCGAGACTCAAATTTGAAAATAAACTTTTATTTGCAATTTTTATGCAAAATTAAAATAATAGATAACAATTATTTTTGATTTTCATATTATAAATTCAAAATAACAATTATTTTTGATTTTTATATTATATGTCTTAGATAACAGTTATTAAAGACTTTTATTTATAAATCATTCGTTATTTTTTAAATCATTCATATAAAATTTATTAACATTTTTCGCAGTTACGAAGGTGTTGGGAAACAAAAGTTTACTACGACTTATACAAATCACTTTAATAAGTATTATTTAAAAAATTAAAGTCAGTGACTGATTTTTTGTTATGACTTTTACAAATAAAGGTCTTCGATAACTGTTATCTAAGACATATAATTTAAAAATCAAAAATAACTGTTATTTGCAGATTATTTAGATAAAAATCAAAAATAATTGTTATTTTGGATTTATAAAATCTGAAATCTGAAATAACGGTTATTTAAGGAGTAATTAAATAAAAGTAAAAAAATTATTTTTAAAGAGCGATTTTTTAACGAAGGTTGTAACTGTTACAGTTTCTGCTTTAAACAATTTCGAACCAGTATTTACGGAAATATCGTAGTTATTGCATTTTTCGAAAATACCATAATATGACAGGGGGCGTTGCTACCGTCCGATTTCGCCCATTTTCAAAACCAACTTACCTTGGAGAATTTCTTTAAGTTATCTAAATTTTTGCTCGAGTTATCGTGCACACGGACAGAGCCGTTCAGACGGACAGACAGACATGCATGGCTTAATTGACTTCTCTCTTCATTCTTCACAAAATTATTATACACTTGTGCATAAAAGCGCTCGGGAATAACAAAAAAAAAAAATGAAACACATATAATAAACGTTTAACTGCATGTATAAAAACCGCATGCCGGCAAAGGTGCACGAGTCTTAAAATGGCAGGCAATTAAGTGCACGGCAATAAAATGGCAGTACACATAAGTTTTATATGTAAAACTGAGTGCAAAAAAAAAATCAACTTAGAAGCTACAGCGCAGCGCCAAGCCACAAAACCGCAGGAATAAAATTTAACTCAGATAAAATACGATATTACATTTCCGTTAATGCACACCTCAGGCGATAAACAACGAAAATAGCTTTTTGCTACAAAAAAAAAGAGAGTTGAAAGCAAGGCACACGAAAAAAGTGTTAAAAAGCAACAAAATTCTCAAATCAGGTAGCAGACGCGTTAAAAGCGTCACAAATAATGTCGGAAGAATAAGCTGCCCAACTGTAACAGTGCTAACCAGGGATGCCAACTCTTCGAAGGCCAATTCCCCTAAATTCTAAAACAAAATCCCCTGATTTGTAATGGCATTTCCCCCAATTATTTTATCTCATTCTTTAAAGCACTTTATTCACTTTCTTAATAAAAAACAAGTAAGAAAGTCTAAGTTCGGGCGGAGCCGAACATTAAATACCCGGCGCAAGTATTAAGTATATGTTTTCCACCTTTCCGAAAGCTACCGCTACATGATAAGCCGGGATGTATACATTTTAAGTAAATTAGCGTCCTTAAATTTCGAAATATTGAAATNACGGACAGACGGACAGACGGACGGACAGACAGACATGGCTTAATCGATTTCTTTTTTCATCCTGATCATTTATGTATACATTTGTCTATATCTATCTCGATTCGTTTTGGCTGTTACAAACAACCGTTATGTGAACAAAATTAATATACCCTTGTGCACAAGTGCGCTCGGGTATAAAAAAAATATTAAAATTAATGTAGTAGTTCTAATACAATGTTTTTAAAATTTAATTGATATAACAGAAAAGTATAGAGTTTTGGTAAAAAACAGTAAATTAAATTCCCCCAAAATTTTAAGTTATTCCCCCATTTTCCCACCAATGCTAGAATTTCACCAAAATCAGAGAATTCCTCCCCGGTTGGCATCCCTGGTGCTAACCAAATGGCTACAACAGTAACAACAACTACCCATTAGTCTATTTAGAACATACGAGCGATTCTACTAAAAGCTACCATGAAAAAATAGAGACCACAGCATGCAGGTCTCTGGCAGCGCCACACCACTTGCTAACCCGACTTAGTCATGTAAGCAGTTTGACTTGGTAGGCAGCTTAGTTGTTGGTGTGAATGTTAGCTTGTTACATTGCATAAGTGCGAATATTTGACTGCTTAAGTGGCAAGTACACAAAAGTAATTTATTAGTCTGGCTTATAGAGTCACATACACTGAAGAAGTGTCAAAGCACTAAAGTGCCAAGGGAGCTAAGCAATGCCGCTACTCAAGTACTCGTCGTAGAGTCGAGTGAAGCTTCTGTTTGGCAAAGGAAATAAATCTAAGCAGAGCTTCTACAAATAGTAGATACATGCACGGCAACAAAGCAACAGGGAATTTATATATGGTGAGAGAGAGAGAAGAGAAACAATAAAATGCTAAGCATAACCGATGGCCTTGCAAGTGTAAGTACATATGTGTATTAAGTGCCCTCGACTGGTGTACAGCGACTTTAAAGTAGCTAAAGTTAAGCGCCAAATATGCAAATAAACAAAACACAAAAAGTATATTCTTTGTGGTCTATGCGTTGTGTATTGTGAAACTTTGCACATGTTGAACGCTTTGAAAGCCAGACCTTTTTGTTTGCCTCCTCAAAGTAAGAAAGTGCACAGAAATATGCCAAACGATAAGAATGCAAGTAATAAATACTTGAGCAGAAGAGTAAGAAGTAATACCAAAAGAAAATGCACAAAACTAAATGTGACAAAAATTTCAGTTTGAAAAAAAATGTTGCTAACTTAAGCTTCACGACTTGGTGATGTTTTGCTATGCATTTGCTCAATTTGGTAAATACCCCTATCGCCTTACTAAAGCATTCTAAAGTGGAATGGGGAATGAAAGTGCTGTTGAAGTTAGTTGATCGGCGTTATTTAATTCCTACCCTTGCGTATGTATTCGCGCGCCCGGGGCAAGTGTAGCAACCCTTAATCGTGCGTAGCCTCAGGGCCCGGCAGAAAGAAAGAGATCTTAGGTGGGGCCGACGATATCGGTTTAAGGTCTGCAAAGTCTGCTCATCATGAGGAGAGGCTCGCTATGTAAACGTAAACGTAATAAAAATTATTCGAAGGTCAAGTTGTGCGTCGTCATTTAACCCTGCTGGAAGGTTAAGCCACTTTAGTCCAATTATTGTCTCGTTCGCTTTGCAACTCTTAAACGGCGATATATACTAACTTTATTCATCTGCCCACGTGGTCTTTTCATAAAACAAAGTTATTTGTAATGATCAGGGACCGAACATAACACTTATTGATGAAAACTGTCATGGAAAACTTCACTATGAAGGAAATATTATTCAACTAAGTGATACATACTCAAATTTGGAAATAAATTTTTATTTGCAATTTTTATGCAAAATTAGAAAAAAAATAACCATTATTTTTTTTTTTTTATATTATAAATCCAAAATAACAATTATTTTTAACTTTACACTTTTAGACATATAACAGTTGTTCGGAGCAGCAGCTGGAACCTAACTAGAAGAAATTCATTTACAT
>NW_016166284.1:0-24771 GCF_001687245.7 Rhagoletis zephyria | reverse complement strand
ACAATGGTCAACGCACAGCTAAAGCTATTGCGGAGGCGGCACTGGCCGAAGCCAAAAAGAAGGTACAAGAAGTGCTGGGCGGGGGCGGCGGCAGCAGTAACAGCGGCAGTGGCAGCGGTGCTGATGCTGTCATTGAACTGACTGATGACAATTTCGACAAACTGGTTTTGAATTCAGATGATATTTGGTTGGTTGAATTCTTTGCACCATGGTGTGGTCATTGCAAGAACTTGGCACCTGAATGGGCTAAAGCCGCCAGGGAACTTAAGGGGAAAGTGAAGTTGGGTGCATTGGATGCTACAGTGCATCAGAGCAAAGCATCGGTAGGTTTAATGAATCTAAATTTAAATTAGTTGACTAATATTTATAAGCATCAATTTTCCCTAAACTAAACGCTTTTCTCCATAACCACACAGGAATATGGCATTCGCGGTTATCCCACCATTAAATTCATTCCTGCCGGCTCTAAGAGTAGTAGTGATGCTACGGAATATGATGGTGGCCGCACTGCATCTGACATTGTTAGCTGGGCGCTTGATAAACACACTGACAGCGTACCCGCACCCGAGTTGTTGGAGATTGTAGATGAAGACACGTTCGACAAAGCATGCGAAGGAAAACCGCTCTGCGTTGTCTCAGTACTGCCACATATACTTGATTGTGATGCTAAGTGCCGCAATAAATTCCTAGTCACACTCCGCGAATTGGGCGAAAAGTACAAACAGAAGTTGTGGGGTTGGGGCTGGGCTGAGGGTGGCGCTCAGAGTAACCTAGAAGAATCTTTGGAAATTGGTGGTTTCGGTTATCCAGCAATGGCTGTGGTTAATTTCAAGAAAATGAAATTCTCCGTACTCAAGGGCTCTTTCTCGAAGGATGGCATTAACGAATTCTTACGCGACATTTCCTATGGACGCGGACATACTGCACCCGTACGTGGTGCCAAGAAACCAGCTATTAACACTGTGAAGCCCTGGGATGGTAAGGATGGTCAACCGCCAGCTGAGGAGGAAATTGACTTGTCGGATGTCGATTTAGATGATGTTAAGGACGAACTTTAAAATAATTAAGCCATAAAACCAAATATAGCATTATGGTAATGTACACAAAGACTATGAGCATTATATGAGTGGTATCGAGAAAAAAATGGCAGGCGGAACCAAAAATGAAACCACCAAAATCAACAAACTTCAGTTCATGTTAAAAACCTTCTCTTCTATATTAAATATTTACTTAATTTTATATTTGTATGTGACAGTGTTTTGAGTTGTCACATATGAATGGGTCCCTATAAATATGCCATTGCATTTACCTACATATATTACGCGTATAGAAATAGCCTGTACAAATGTAACATGTGATTATAGTACGCGCCTGTTACATGTCACCTAGCATTCTTTACAACGTAACCTTAAATCAGGTTCCACACGATTTTAAATTAGTTTTTTATTGTATTTAAAAATCCTCAGAATTATTTTAACACTAAGGGCGTGTGTGAATCGGTAACAAAGTTTGCGGCAAGTAAATTTCTGACAACTATGAGGTGAATAAAATTTCAGTAGCTCATGAGGCTAGTGAAATTTTTGACAAATGCATAGAAAATGTTGACAATCGCAAAGATTGTTGCTGTGTGTCATTTTTCGTTAAACAAAAGCTTGAATTGATGAAATGCTATCAGTGATGGTAGATGTTTTCTTAAACTATTAATTTCACTTCAATTTGACATACTTTATTCCGACTAAATCTGCGGTTATCAAAAATTTACTGCTGTCAAAAAAGATTTCATTTCACACAGCAGATTGGCAAAACTGTCTCACCATAGTAAAAATATTATTCAACAGCTTTCCCCATAGAACTTTGTTACCGATTCACACACCCCCTAAATTAAATACATATATTGTTTAGAGTATCCATGGAACTTATTAAGCTGATAAATCTGATTGTTAACTAATATTTTTTTCTACTTCGAATTTGTGTGCTCAATGTACATATATGTAAATGAATAAAGAACTAGAATACAAACTAATTAGACATTTCAAGATGTTATTTTTCTTTAGAAGTTGCTTTTACAAGTCAGGTTAAGGTCGTTGAAATCGGAGCCAGATTTTTTCGCAATAATGAAGGCATTTGAAAAGCCACTACCTCAATGTAATTATTGTTGGTATTTTTCGATAAAAAAAAAGTGTTTGCAACGAAAGCGTGAAATAGTACACCCCACTCAGTTAATACCTCTGTCCCTATGGGCAAACCCAGTAGGAGTTGAGCTTGACGACAACGATTGAGGGATAGGCCGATCTAGGCAAGGTTGAGTAGCATCTACAACAACATAGTAAATTGAACGGTTCCACGACAGTCGGGTCTACGTAACCGGAACGACCCAGATTTATATCTGGCCAAGGACTGTCACTCCAGCAACACTCCCAAAAACTCTATGGGGAACTTGAATGCTGCTACAACAACAACATAGTAATTTGAAACATTAAAAGCGCTTTCTATAGTAAAGAAGATATTACGGTAAATCGTATATTTTATTTATATAAAAGTGTTTACATAAAATGCTATAAAAATATACATTTTGCAAACATACATGCGTCATTATAATTAAAATACACGCTATAAGTACGCTATGAATGGTATATTTTTTAAATTGTATAATACATAGTAGTTATATGGTAAAAATGCAAGTTGTATAAAAAGTGCTTAACCAACTGGCAATGTCATTTGAGCCTTTTATTTTTGGGTGTGATATTTTGTGTATTCTCCTTATTATCTACATATAAAACCTTACCGAAAAGAGGGAATTAATTGCTATGTTCATAATTGTATAAAATTCTACTTATATAAACGAATATTATTTGCTAAACATTGCTGGCGAATAATCATTTTGCCAATGAGAAAAGATTGCATTTGTGATGATTCGAGAACGTGTTTATATTAATTTTCCTATCCCCAGTTCCACCAAACAATTTTAAAATGTACGAGACCAAGGCGTATTTTTCCGAACAAAATTGTGTCATTTTAAAATTTAACAGGTTGATAAATTCAAAATTGATTGGTGCAACCGAGCATTAGCATTTTTCATTGTTCTTTTCGAGTACTTTCGAGTTTTGTAAGCAAAATTGGATTTTAATTAAATTTATAAAAACGTAAAGCTTTTAACACTCACGAATATGTATATATCGTCACCTGAAATGCAAACGCCATAACTAACAAAAAGTCCAATTCACTTTTTGATTGATTATGATGCATTTCACCGAATTAGGAGTATCCACGCCCCTTTATGACGTGACGATGTTTGTTGGCTTTTTGCATTTAAGATGACGAAATGTACATTTACATATATATGTGGTTGGAGCTTAATAAACTTACATATTAACTTATTTATTTTGTTCAAAAATCGGTTTAAGTACGGTTATTTCTTTCACACAACCTGGAGTATTTAAAAATATTTGTATATTAAGAGAGTATACTTTTTTTTTTGTATATTAAAGGCAAGAATTGTCCTCCGTTTTATGCAAAGTAAAACAAGACGATTGTAGTATCACCGACTGGCAGTGAATTTGTATGCCACAAGATTTTTCATCAGAATTCAAATTATTCGAATGTATTACGTATGTAAGAAGTTAAAATTAGGTAAAGCATGAATTTTGGCACGTAAGTAGTGACTTCTTGTAAAATTGATGACGCATCATCTATCCGCAACTGAGCCATTTCGTGGAAGTAAATTACCTTTTAAAATATGCAAAGTAGAGAAATATCATATTACAAAACCATTACCGAATTACGATGTAAAATTTTTTATAAATTCAAAAGTTTAAAAGCAGAAAATAATTTTCATAGTCTTTCGAGTTCCTTAGTATTCCGATTTAAAAAAAACACCACCATTACAAAGACTCCCCCACAGCGCTATTGCTGCCTTCAATGTTTTTGATCTACCGGAAAGTTTTCTATAGATTGTATTGAACGTGAAGTGGCCGATGTGATGGTCGATGAGACATCCATAAAGCGATATTTTTTTTCATCGCGACACAAAAACGGATAACACATAATGCCATAGTAGAATACCAAACAGGCTAAAATTATTACAAATATGATTGAAATTATGCCAAAAGTCGAGAAACCAGACTTTTTGTCCAAATACTCTTTAGGCGTTTGTGGTGGTTCAGTTGCCGCTGGTGGCGTTGGTTGATAGCCACCAAAATAACCACGATGTCCTCCATAATTACTTGGCCGACCCGCATCCAGCGTTGAAAAATGCCAGGTAGCTGGAGGCATATACAAAGGAAATTGGTTTAAGATGGGTTTTTCATAGCCGTATTTGTAGAAACACTTACCAACTATGAGTAAAGTGATAACGAAGGCGTTTTTAAGCATTTTTAATCGACTTATAATGGATATAGTGCAGCACTTGTATATATTTTCACGGTGAACAATTAAATTACAATTTTACACGAATCCTTTTTGTTTGCTTATTGGTTGATTTTACTTCTTATCGATAATGACCGATAGTTTTCCAGCTCTAAGCACCTGTCACACCATCAACAGAGAACATTAAGTACTCCGCACACTGCAGACTTTATCAACCGCCGATTTAATCATTCCATTGCATTTTCGGGCGCGATTAACAGCCCTAACCCAACTCCAATTACAAAATTCAACGGCTGACTATTGTCTTTACTACTGCGCCTAGTACTATGCCACAAATTAATTTTCAGCTCTCTAATGGTGACAATTGTCATGTCATGAACGATAGACGCCTGCATTCTGTTGTCGTATGAAATCCGATGTATGGTGCAGCTGATTTGTGGTAGTTCACACTAAAAAGTGAACAAAACTCACAGCCATTCGCAATAATACATCTGTCGGGCGTATGAAAACGATAATGCTAGATGCTGTTTATCGCCTATCGTATGAAAATTCATAATAGGGGGTTACTGAGTAACCGAAAACGGCGAATCAATGTTTGTTTTGGGTGTTAGGAGCAGTAATTGTAACAATAGTCATAGGATAAATTTTGCCAACGATGTGGGTAAGATTGATAAAACAACGTATCTGTCTTATGCAGCGTTTTTGCTGCATTTAAAATTCAACATTATCACTTTCGAACATATGTTTTCGAAGAACGTTCATGCTATTGCATTTAGCAAATAAACATTTACGCGAGTTCGAAATCGTATGCTTTTGACAAACAGTCGTGTTCCAGCCGCTTATTCAGATCCGTATCTTTTACGATCAATTCTCACGCAGAAGATAATGTGCAAAAACCCTACTGAAAAGGAAAAAATAAATTTTAAACCCAAACTTCAATACAAACATTTGAATTGTTTCAACCATGACCGACCATTTGTTTATGTATATATTCATTTGTCGGTGCTGTCAATTAAAATTTCCTCACTTAATTAGGAAACAAAACAAACAGAATTGATTACAAATTGATCCAGATTTCTATCATCATCACATCGATATTGGATCTTCTTAACTTTTCTTTATCCAAATAATGTAAAAAAATAAATGAAATCTCGATCGGCGATCACTGAAACGCAGCTAGCCACCGTATACTCGAAAATGCAATGTTGCCGCTTTTTCTCATTAAACCATGCTCGAATCGTGGAAATTTTGGAAGATCACAGGGTTGCTTTTAGCATTTAGATTCTTAATGCAAAAATGGAGTTGCATTTAGGTGACGAATTTTGTATGGATAAATGTACATTTAGAGTAGCATTTAGAGCTAAATGCGCTAAATGTGCTTTTACGCGTAAGCAAAAACAGCCCATTACGTGCGTCAAAAGTTGAGTGTTGGCCATCGTTCGTTGGGTCCGCCGACGCAAGGGTTGCCAATCTGACGCTCTCTATGCAAACACATAGTCTACTCAACTGTCAGTTTCATATTTGAGCGGAACGTACGCAAAGTACCTGACGGGGCCATTAAAAGGTACTGCACCTAAAATTAGGTATATTTCCAAAGTGGGGGACTCCAGCTTTCCAATGGTACCACTCTTGATCGCCGAATTGAGGGTCTCCATTTCAAAGTGTACCCATTTAATAAATTTCAAATGATTATGTATGTTTTCAAATGCGCAGATTTTTATGCAGGTGAAGTCGGCAAGTTATGCTGCAATTGCTACATCGATACAAAATATCGATATTTTCCATGGATCGATGTTTTTTCGACATTCCTAGGCATCACACTTTTGCTGTCAGTTTGGGCAGCGGGTTTTCGCTGTTTTGTTTATTTGTGGGTGTATTTACGTTTAATGTATTATATTTAGCGTTTTTACGTGAATACTTGTTAAAACAAATATGTAAAAAATTTAAGGAGTAGCAAGCGCTTGTAAAGTAACTCAGGTTAATCGAAACTTGGTGTGGTTTGAAATCATAAAGCATTGTGCCGAACTTTTCAGTGCCGTATCGAAATAGAACGTTTCTGTCCTTAAACATCATACAAACCCATTAAGACCGTTTATTGATTGCTACCTTACAGAAAAAAAGGAAATTTGTCATTATTAGTGAGAAAGGAAAGAAATCTAAGGATAAAGATATTCGACACCACCGTCACAACGCGAAATATGAATGCCTAGAGTTCGAACGATCCTATCGATATTGAGTAAGAATCGATACCGAGGGTATAAAATGTGTACTTTAATACTCGATACCTTATTTGGTGATTTTACTCGATACTTTGCAAAGGGCTCTTAGTATCGGCTACTTTTTAAAAAACACACTTTAAAATTTTTTCTTCCATTGGCGACCCAATTTTCCTTGCTTATATGGATTACTATCATTCAACTTTGTCCAAATAAACTGAAATTTCGTATAGTCTGTTGCATAACATAAACCAAATAAGTTAAGGTTTAATAGCCTTATGCGTAAAAAATAAAGTAGGTTTAAAGATCTTAATAAAATGACATTTTCATACATTTTTCAGTTTATAAACCTTTTTTATTATTTATGAATAAGGCCATAAAACTTTACGCAAAGTTGACGAAATTGCAGAATTTTTAGAAACTTTTTGGGTATGCAGTTTTGTAACCTATTCAACTTTAGGTGTAGCCTACTACCGTTGACTTTTAATTCAAACTTGCACATTATTATGCTAAAATTGAATAGGCGACAAAAAAGTTTTCAAAAATTGTTAATAAAATTTGAAATTTGTGAAAGTATATATATATGTCTGTATGTATGTACATTTAACGTAAAATTACTTCTAGCGTGAAACGTAAGTTCTGCAATGAAGGAAAAATCAATTTTTTTAAATTTCTATTGTTTTAATTTCAGAAAATAACTAGATATACGATGGAAGAATAAAATAATTTTAGTATCCCAAAAAACGTATTATAATTAGGAATGTTCGATATCGTATCGATTTTTCTGAATATCGGTATTTCATCGCACGATAATCGATTTTTTTAATCGATGTTCCAAGGTCGATATATCGAAGACATCGATACTTTACCTGAAACATCGATATTTAAGTTGAAATTTATTTTTCATCTACAAAGAAGTGTATGGAAAAATACTAAAGTAGGTTTAATCAACAGCTTGTGTGATTTATTTAGCTCTTAGGTTTGGCAAACCGCTTGAGTCGACCAGCATGCTGTTTTAATCCTTAGTAAATATACAAAATGGAAATAACACAATTAGTTGAGTTGATAAGCAGGTCTAATATTCTATTCAATTGAGAGTAGGACTTTCAACATCGATTTTTCCGATATCGATATTGTTCAGCCCGATATATCGTCATATCGATTTTACATGTAATGAATTAAATCGATTCATGATATCGATACTTTCTTAAATATCGAACATTACTAATTATAATGGGTGCGATAATGAGTAGTGTCGATACTTTTTCCCTGATACTTTTAGAGTTTCGATGCCATGGGCTCGATGCCAGAATGAGTACTCATCGATACCAAAGTCTGAAATTTCGAACCCTAGGAATGTCGGAAAAATATCGATGTTTTGCATCGAAAATTTTCCACTCTACGCGTGATTCAATAATACAAGGTTCGATAAACTGACAGTTGTCTCTCGCGCACCGCTCCCTTAGCAGTGGCACCGTGTTGCTTCTTTGCAAATTTACTTGGAAAAAGTGTAGCTTTGCTGTGNCAAAATGGGCGTAAACACGCCCACTTATGGTTACATGTGTATATCTTGATAACCGCTCCACTAATTTCTTCCAAACTTGGCACAGTTGTTGGCCTTGGTACAACATACTAAATGGCCGAAAAATTTTAAAATCGGACAATAACCACGCCCACATACCATATAACGGTAATTTAGAGAAATACAAAATCCGCGATAAATCAGTAAATATTAAAAGATAATTTATTCAAAAATGATGCTTGCAACAATTCATTACCAAGAAATACGTTTGTGGTAAAATTTTGGAAAATGGGCGTGGCACCGCCCACTTATGATCACATATATGTATATCGGTAACCGTTCTACCAATTTGTGCCAAACTCGGTATTTTTATTGTGCTTGCCACATAAAAGCAAAATGATGAAAATTATTGAAATCAGACTAAAATTAAGGCCGCTTTTCATATAACGGTAAATTTCAGAAATGCTTGAAACTGCAATATTTCGAAATTTAAGGAGGCTTACCATCTAGCGGTAGGTTTCGGAAAGGTGAAAAAACATATATTTAATACTTGCGCTGGGTATTTAATGTTCGGCTCCGCCCGAACTTATACTTTCTTACTTGTTTGCAATAAGTTTATTTGTATATGCATATGAAGCACATTTAGCTGATGATAAAATAATGAAGCAAAATAATAAAATTTCCAGCGTTGTAACAGAAGTTCCGGAAATGGACGTTACTTGAGAAATTGAAAGACGCTTGCGGAAAGATAAGTTGCTTGTTGGTAATAATGCACAATATCAGGCGATTTCAATGATTCGGATGGCAGGATCGCCAATATATCGTATGATATATTGTTCAATCTAAAAATTTATTTTCTTTCTTGTTTGAAAGTTGGTTTATTAATTATCAACAATTTTCTTTTCTGATAACAAACAAATTCATTGAAACATAAATTGAACATCAAGAACTTAAACAAGTATAAAAATATATAGGTAAAATACCCTACAGTATGTATGTATATTGCTTACTTATTTTATGTGGCTTTTGTTTAATTTTATGTACATATACTTTTTTTTATTGTTTTTTTTTTTTTGCTTTTCCATTTGTCTATATTTAGATTAGTAGTTTGTTGTACTATAAAAGAGTATATCTTATTGTACTAATGTTTATACATTTAATAAAATAAATAAAAAATAAACATAAAAAATGCAAGTAATGTTTAAGCAAAAAACACAACCGACTTCAATTCTCATATAAAAATGTAGGAGTACCGTTAATTTTTTCATGATCAAATGATCGGATCTAAACAAAATTAGTAAGGGACCACCGTGAGACTCTACCTTTCCGATAGAAAAAGAATTATCGAACTCGGGTAACGTGGTAGGTACAAAGTTATGCGGTAACATGCATAACAAAATAAATAAGTAAATAAATAACTATTCCGACGAATTGATAACTTTCTTACTATATTAAAAGATAGATTTTTCCCCAATTTTCACTATTTTTTACAAGCTTTTATTTATTTTAATATTTTTGCTCTGATATACATACATATCTTATAATTCATTGCGTATTTTTTTAAGAAAAACATACATTTTGATTTAAAAAAGGTCATAATCTCGTTTTTTCGAAATATGTATATATCAGGTATTTCAATTACCTTTCCAACCATATCCACCTTTTGAAAATCGCTTCAATAATTTTCAAAAAATAAGTTTTTGAAAATATTGAAAATTCCACTTTTACCACCCCTCTTAATATGCAGCAAAACAAAATTCATACCATCAAAGTCAAGAATAAGGGGCGAGCCGCTCCCACTTCTTTTTTTTACCTCATCGGGCTCTATTCTTAACTTTTACCAAATCATAGATAATTATACTGACATTTTTCTGAATATTTTCTTTCTTGTGCCACAGAAAATATAAAAATTACTTAAAACTTCTAAAAAATAATTGTTCGCTTAATCGCGCGCCCATTTATATTTCACACTCCAGTTTAGGTTGAAAAGTATGCTTGGAAAAAATCTAAATTGTTCCTATTCACTGCATTACCGACACTTGCCAGTGATTTAGGATTTTTCTCTATTTAGGTAGCAATTTAGACGTACCCGCACACGGGCTAAATATAAAAAAAAGTCTTTAAAACAACATAATAGTGCGAAGTGTTTAAAAATGCCTAAACCTAAAAAAAATTTATCAAGAAAATCGAGAGGCGCAAGGGCAATGGCCCGCAAACGGAGAATGATATTCGCGGCGCGAGAAGAAGCAATAAATCAACTAAATTATACAGGTGACTTTTACAATAAAAGTCTATCTACTCACATCAGTGTCGTAAATATAATATCATTGCCTCAGTTACAAATAAAATGTTCGGACACGTCCGGCACAGTGCCGTTTTTTATCGTCAGTGCTGCTTCAGCGTTCGTTCCGTAATACATGTAAAACTACTACTGAAAAGTGTTTATTTTCAACCAAATCAGGACTGGATTTTTGAACATGATATGTTTAAAATTGCAAACGTTTTTAAATAAATAAAAATAAAAATTAGGTACATTTCGTATGTAATTTCCCTCTAAGCGACAAATTTGGTATGTAAAAGTAAACAGGAATTGTTTAATTTTATTAACACGGTGTGTAAATTTGCACACAGTAGAAGAGGAAACTGGTTACCTCTCTTAATATGCGTTAATTTAAACAAAATTTTTTAAGAGCAAATTTTAAAAATTTTATATGTAAACTGTGTAATTGTGAACACTGAGAAAATTCTATAGAAATTTTTGTAGTTAAGTTTAATGGTTCAACTATACATTAAAATAGTTAAATTAACGGCCCTAAGGGCCGGATTCACAGTGCGTAGTACCTCTCTTAATAAGCTTATGGGTCGACTACGGATAGCAACACAACCACGGTTCGGTTGCCAGCTGACAACGCAACTGGAAAGAAAATTTTTATTACGAATGGCAACTATGGTCAGTTGCTATAGAGTTATCGATAATCGAAATTTGACAGTTCAACAACCAGCAAGCAGCTGTAAACAAGCTGTGCGAGTAAAATTAAATTATTATAATAAAAAAATTTAAAGAAAAGACAGCAATAAAGCTAAATTTAGCACAAATATTTGTTTAAGAGGAAGAGAAAGGCATGAACGCGGCCTCAATCAGGCGACACTTAAATGATAATTCCAATCCTCTAAAGCTACCGCGTGTACTGTAAGCAAAAGTTAATGCTTTCTTTTGTTATCGTTTTGTTTTAATTTTCAAAGCATATTGAGGACCGCCAAAAGAAGCTGTAGTATAATTGGTTAATAAACAGATGAACCACTTCGTTCAACTTCAATACCTCCGCTCATAGAAGCTTGCGCACATTCGATTTTTCGCAGAAGGAAGTGCCACAGCAATGACTCTAATTTGGAAAACTGGGTGTGTCGGTAGTTTTAAAAGAGGTGCTTCAGTTGATAAAGTGTTCGCTTTTGTTTCGCCAAAAGGGCGTTCTCCACGGGAACTAAAATTTCAAGATATTGGTTTGTTATTTTCACCATATTCTGTAAAAGCAAACTGCATTGCAAATGTTAATATCGTTCAAATTATTAAAAAGTAAAATATATGACACACTTTTCAATTTTCGCTCCTAAATAACATTCCCAGCAACCACTAAAATGTAGTCGCCTGTGTACACACTTTATAGCAACTGCAGTTGTCAGTTGAAAGTTGCCAGTTGTCATCTGTAATATCTTTTTGGCAACTAGCAACGCAACTGGAATTCGATTGCTATCGATAATCTACCCATTAAATTTAAACAAAATTTTTTTACAGAGTAGTTAACTCGGCAAAGATATGTTTGTGTATTTCACTGACTAGCTGAGGTTATTTTATTGCAAGTTTTCATTGATATGGAGGGAAAATGAATCAAATTGGTACGGAATTATCCAGAATTTATATAATTTGGCAATAATTCCCAATTCATCATTAGTAAAATAAGTCATCTTGGTTTCACTGAACTTCATTTTACTGAAAGTATTGGACGACATACTACGGATGTGTGTGAATTGGTATCACTGATCGATGCTGATTGGCAATGATACTGAACTGATACGGCACTGATCTGTGAAGATAGATCTTTTATTTTTTATTATTAATACTAGGGAAGACAAAAATATGAAAAAAAAAACTAATTATATGATCATCAAAATTACTCCAAAATATTAAAAATATGTTTGATATATGCTCCAAATATGTATAACGAATACTTTTACGATTATCGCAACATTTTATTGAAGTGTTGCTTCACACAAAATATTTTTATTGTTGATATTGAGAAGTTACAATAGATGTAGAATAAAACTCTCTGCTCAGTTCGCAGCATATTTGGAAACTTTTAAATAGCTTGCGCTAAAAACGAAACATTTTCATTGAATTTTTCAACCACCAAAAGCGGTTCAGCACAAAAATTCGCTGTTGTCTAACAATTTTCACGAGAAGGTATATTAAAATTGTTTACTAGAAAATAATTGTTTGTCAGCCTTTTCTTTTTGACAATTATACAAACCTTGTCAGCAACCCTGGCTATCTCCGAAAAGGTATTGTCAGATGAAATTATACGAAAATTAAGTAACTTATTACCGAAATAATCATGTTTATGCATTTTTATGCTTTTTCGCCAAAATATGTATCTTGTGTCATAATATGCATTTGCATATTTTTGTCTTCCCTAATTATTACCCATCGATTACAATACCTTATCTATACTAATATATATTTTGAAAGCCTTTTTTTTGTAGTTGAGTTTTTACTAAAAATCTTATTTATGATCCGATTTGGCTAATACGCATTGGTAACGGTAAGAGCAATACTATTGCAAAAAAGTGCTGCCGGGTGGCGCTGGAGTCGAGTTATTACTAAAAATCGCCAAGTGAGAAAAGGTGCCTTGAATGTCAGATTAAATCGACCTGTTGCACCATTGAGTGTATCGAGCTCTCCTGTGTTATTATTGGCCCAATGGATGTAATTTTCCAATTTTATTATGCGTTTAAGCTTTTTAACAATGATACGCATCCATCTTGAAATTGCCACCAACTATACTATACAGCTTCTGGGACAGATTCACTTTAGAACCGGATCATTGTTGCCGTCAGGGAGTGGAGAGGAAACGCTTCATCAAATTTGTTTAATTTTGCGATTAACCGTCCAAGAACTTCTTCACGGACATAACACTTTCGTTAGGTTATTTAAAGCGGCAGATGACTACCATACTATAATCTTAGCAGACGATTGTTCCGAGTCTGCTAGTAGTTTTATAAAATTTTAAATAATTATTTTCTTTTTTAGCAACTAAGGAGCAACTTCGAGAACTCAAAAGCAAACTGGCTGAACGCAAATACTATTTTACTGATCAGCAAACGCAAGTGCTTCTGCAAACAATATGTGATACAGTGAAAGATCAACCTGCGTGCTTTGAGGTAAATACACCCTTCCATGAATATTGGCGTGGGCCGAAAATCCGCTTTTTTAGAATTTTGATTTGTAATAGAAAAAATATGGTTTATTATGCCATAAAACAATCTGTGTGAAAGATTGTCAATATCTTAGGTTCGTTAGTCCATTAAAGTTCACGTGCTAAAAAAAAATTCTTAGCTTACTTCGATTCTCTAAAAAAAAGTTCCATATACAAAACTATGTAGAACTAATACTTTGGGAGATAATTGCAATTTTAGTAACAAAATGTATTAAATAATGTATTTATTAATTTTTGTTTTTTGAGCACATTGAACTTTGATGGACTTGGGCGAGCCTAAAGGCAGGTTTTCACTATGTCAAATTCAGTGGCATTTGTCATCAAATAAGTTAAAACACGTTGTCAAATGGGATCAAAAAGCTGTTTATCGATTGATATGGATCAGGTAAGGTCTTTTGTCGTGTACACGCGCTGCGAAAACGGCCATCTGCTAGTTTTTGGCCCATAATATCATCGGTAAAGGTATGGATAAAGGAAATAAAGTTGTGTCAAAATATGTCGCCAAATTTTGGCGTCAAAATATTACATAGTTTAAACCAGTCTTAAGGTATTGAGCAAAAATTGTCATCTTTTACACAGATTGTTTTTAGAGCACGATGAACCATATTTTTGCTAAACTTCTAAAAAAGCGGATTTTCGGCCCACGCTAATGCATATGTATGCACATTAGGGGGTCCTTAAAAATCAAATGAAGAATTTTTTTGGGTCTCAACCTCTCGAATCGGCAATACCACTGTCACAGATATCACATATAAACTTTGGTACCGATTGGCGACGGAGAAGGCGTGTCGCACAGGGCAAAGTACAAATTCCTCTACTAGCATTGACGTAGTGGTGGAGGCTTAGGAGATCTTATGTAAAAATTTACTTCGTACATTTAAGGACCACCCTAATGTGGATACATATGTACATGTCGGTACGTGCACAAAAAAATTACGTCAATATCCATATCAGGGACGGTGATCATTATGAGTAAAATAATTTAAATCAGCAAATAATAATTTTTTTATGATTTTAAAGAAAGACTTAAAGAATTAAAGAATATATTCTCGATCACAAATAATACTTATTTTATAATTTTTATTTTTTCGCTCAGTGATAATGATTATTGTTGAGTTCTATACATACAGGCGCAAATACCTGAATTTTTGTCCTGAAACTTTTGGGTCTTATTCTTTTTATTAGGATGTGGCTACCTCTGAAAAGAATACGTCAGAAATCGCGGTGGTTTAGCTTTAATTTTTTATAATCATTATTCTTAAGTGAAAAAATAAAACTCAATAATAATTATTATCTTTGAGCGAAAAAAATAAAAGTCAACATTTAAGCCCATTTTGTTATAATTACATATGTATCGTTACCTTTACGTTGAAAGGCCTTAACTCAGTTCTAAATTCAGCTTTGTATGGAGGTCAGTAGATTACTCCGTAAAGGTATGATACAATTTGAAAACTACTACAATGAGGGCCAGTCTGGTGGTTTAAAGTAAATGTCAGCCAGCTGTTCAATTTAAACTCAGTTTACATAATCTAAGATAAAATGGAGGTTTTTTAAATAAAAAAAAGTTTCTTAAAGAATTACAAAAAAAAATCCTCTCCGATAACAAAATAGTCCGAGCATAGAAAATTTGCACACAAAAAAAATCAACGGAATCGTAAGAATGAGATTTTTGATGCTATATTTTCAATTTTTTCAAAGTTTGGTATAAGAAAAACTTGAATAACTGGAACAGAACTATTTCGATTTAGACTTGGTGAGGTATCATTGGAAAGGTATTTTCTCACCCTTCTTATTTCTTCGCAAATAAACTCATTCGAAGTATGAAAGAGAATGGTTGGATGAACGAGTTTCATTCAAACCAAGTAGAATTAAAAAGTGTTGGTATTTTAAAAAAAATTGGGACGGGAATGATCACACTGAAATAAAGAGTGGGAAAATACCTTTCCACTGATACCTCATAAGTCTAAATCGGAATAGTTGTGTCCCAGTTATTCAAGGTTTTCTTAAACCAATATTTGAAAAATGTTAAAAAACGGCATCAAAAATTTCATTATTACGATTCCGTTGCAAAGATTTTTAAATACTTGTATGCAGATTTTTTTAAGCTTAAACTGTTTTGTAACCTGAGGGGTTCTTTTTCAAAAAATTCTTTAGGAAATTATTTTTATTCATAAAAAAAAACATTTTTGAAGGAATTTTCAAATCAGTCCAGTTCACGTACATCTTCATATTTTTCCGTAATATTTTGGTGGACGTCTTCAAATATTATAGATTTTGCATTCCTGGCGGAAAACCGCAACTTTTTTGGTGATGCAGTCTAATGTACATAGTATTTCTTTTCAGAAACCGACATCAGAGATATTTTATAATACAATCAAGAGCAAAGCGCCCATTCTAAAAAATTTTGCCTGGACATCATTGCGAAACAAGATGCAAGCCATACGGGCATGGTACTTGGAGACTTTACAGTGGAAAGAGAAAGGCATCGACCCTACATTGGTGGTCAACTCCAAAAGATTGCGTAATATCGTGAAGTATGTTGAAAAGTTATCGCCCTTTTGGGATACGCTCGGTGTTCTTTTTAACCACAACAAAATTGGTAGACCAAGTGTGGTGTATGATACCGCTCAAGACGTTGAGCTGAAAACAAGTACTTTCGATAGTAGTTCCAACGATTCAAATGACGTTCAATTAGTACTGAAGTATGAGGCTACTGATCCACAGTATTCAACATCGCAGAGCTCATCCGATTTTACAACAACGATTGTCAACAGGAGCACCCTGGAGACTCAAACAATGCCACAGAGCATTATGGAAGCTACACAAACCATCGCTGATAATAGTGCAGCTACAACAACAACAACTCCGCACAATACAGACGCTAGCAATCGCAACGGTTTAATTGACGACAATTTAGAATTTATCAAGCTTGAGCCTGACAGTCCACAACCTTCAATGTCACAGCGCTCAATAAATTTTAAATTGAGTCCACGTGAGACTGCGCAACCATTGCAAAATTCGCAGTTGATTAAAGAACAGAACTCAACATTGGAAAAAGAAAAAATAGAATTGGAAAGTGAAAAGCTTAAAATAGAAAGAGAAAAATTAGAACTAGAAAAAGAAAAAGTGCGAAATGATTTTGAGCTGAAAAAATTAGCATTACAAAACGAATTTGAGTTAAAAAAAGTCGAAATTGCATTACGCGTGGAAGCCGATGAGAGATTAAAAAGATATGAAATTGACTTAAAATCTTGTTAATTAATAATCAGCCCTATCGGCAATTCCATGTGAATAACTCGTTTCCATAATTTAAGATGCAAAACGAAAAATAAAAATTGAAACATTTGAAAAAAAATTTAAAAATTTGATTTTTTTTTTTTTGTTTTGCTTTATAATTTGTGGCAATATTTGTTCATGTGAAAGTCGCGATAGGGCCGATTTTTAAAAAGGTATTTAGAAATACATATGTAGTATGTAAGCACATGTAAATCCAAAAACACATATCGCTAGCTTATTCTGGATTTCCACTAGACATTAAATGGCAAAAATGACAAATGAAAAAGTCGGGCATTAAAAAAAAATCGTGTCATTACATTAAAAAAATAGTCATTAAGTTCATTTCCACATAGCATTTTTTTAAATGGCATACATTTTTTGTCATTTCAATTCCTAGTGCGAATTCGGCATTAGAGTCACAAGCTTCTAAGTCCCATATTAATAGTTTTGCAGGAGACAACTTTTTTTCGAAACAATGCATTTTTAATTTCTCTGCCCTCCTGTATCAAAATAGGAGTTTTCATAATAAGTTAACTCCAGAAAATCTTCACTCTAAACTAGCGATATTTTGAATATTATGAAAATATCGTAAGTTTATAATCTTTGCCAAAATTCAATACGTAGAAGTTGTACAATTTGCAAGCCCTTTAATTTTCACTTTTAAGTTCTGATATTAATTAAGGAGTATATGTGCATAAGTTAGTTAATAAAACTAAAACTTTTTCTTTATTAGTTTTCTAATTTCATTCATAAGTATAAAAATTTATATTTTGCAGTAGCAGGACAAGTCAGCTTTATTTTTTTACGTGCCGTTGAAGAACAAATCAGTACTCGGAATACACACAAATCCGAGAAATATTCAACCAAACACGGAAAAAATCCATTTAATACAAATTCTCAACAATCAAATTTGCTCTCAAAAATAAATTGAATTTTGATTTCACAAATTTTATTTTAAGTATATAAAGGTTGAAAATACATCAACAGGCCATTCACCACTATTCCTTAAAAGCTCCAAGTAAATGCAGGCACGACGTAAACACAAACCAGCTGATATGGACTTTGACACTATCCATTTTTACCCGGAGAAAAAGTCCGTCTGTCCGTCCGTACGTCTGTGCATACGATAATTATAAAAGGGGTGTTCATCTAAAGTGATAAAGGGATACATTTCTTAAATTGAACGCACCTTGGTAAATAATTGCATAAAACTGTGTATTATTTAACTTATATGGCTAGATACGTTCCATTCTTACCTCGTCCATTGTGCTCATTTGCTTTTATGTGTTCGTAGCAAAAGCGACTACCTGGCAACCTGTAAAGATTGAGATTTGCTTAAATTTATACTTTTATCCACCAAAGTAATTTGATAAAGTGATAAACTTTGGTTAAATGTGTTTGTTATTTTTATGGCCTTATAACAATTATATTCAACAATTTTTATGAGCTTGAGGCCGTTTTTAGTGGTTAAATAGATTTCCATACAGAGTTTGACAGTTCATTTATCAAATTGATAAATTTATCACTTTATCAAGTTTATCAAGGGCTTATCACTTTTGATGAAGACCCCTAATAATATAATAATAGCAAAGAACGTCGATAACAAGAAAGAACAACTCCGATTTGTGACGTGCCGCTGTTAAGAGAAACCTTTTTTCTATGTTTTTTTGCGATGTTGCTTTGATCAGGAATTGAATCTAGGCCGTGCGGAGTGGAAGCGCGCAATGCTTACCACTACACCACAGCGGCCACCGATAACTCGAGTAAAAATTTAAATATCTGAACGAAACTTGGTATGTGTGCTTCTTTTCAGCGCAGGACGGATGGTACTGAAAATGGAAGAAATCGGACAATAACCACGTCTACCTCCCATAAAACTAGTTTTCAGAGATAGTAACTACTGAAGCTTATTCACTCAAAATTGATATTTAAAATGATTTTTGGACGAAAAATAAGATGATAATTTAAAAAAATATGGGCGTAGCCAGATCCAATTATGTTATTCACTCCCCCGACCGTTTAGGTCGGCGACGTCCATTTTCGAGCACGTGAAGACGGCCGGTAAAACCCATTTTAAAAACATTGTATCGCTTTTTCACTTTAAGTAGTGAGGCAACTTGATAATCAAGTCAAACAGCTGCTTACAGTCTGTCATTGTGCTACAGTATTTTGTCAGAAATAGTCTGGATTACTGAAGGCAGTATAAATTAAGTACGGAAACGAGGCGAGAATTTTAAGTTGGTTCCCTGGCGGCAATATCTTGAAACTGAAACGGACTATCAAGTTGCGTGCAACCAACGTCACAGCTGTCAATTCAAATGAATTTTGACAAGGAATATGTGTGAAAGCAAGTTCTTGACCGTGTAACTGCAGAGTAATACAGTGTTTACAATAGGCGATTTAATACCATGTTCGTACCGACAACGAAAACGAGTTTGGGATTGTGGGCTCAAAACGGTTCTCCCCGGCTGTTAGTGTTTTCGTTGACTTTTCTTTCGTCCTTTGTTTACAGTTTTGCTACGAAAAAAAATCAAAATCTTTGTCCCTCATTTTCTTATCATAAGCAACCTTTTTCTTTTGTTCGTATTTTAATATGGCCAGCCAATAAACAATAAAACCGAATTGGTATATTAAAGAAGAGAAAATATGATAAATAATCAAAAAAACTAGAGCAGACACCGGTTGGAATGAGTGGAACGTGAGTTTTCAACTAGTTTTCAGCGAAAACTGGTTTTCGTATGACAGATTTTACATGGACGAAAACACAAGTTTTAGGTCGAAAACCAGTTATAGCAACCAAAATATATTTTCGATGTCGGTCCGAACATGGTATTATAGGCTACTTCTTGTTAAAGGTCACAATCGCCTTGATGTGATCTGATCAGCCAATCAACTAACCGCAGCCAGGTTTTTATTCAACTTATCGTCTCTAATAGTTCATTTCCACCATGCTTATGTACAGTTTATGGCTATTGGAAAAAGTAGATTACAACTCGAAGGGAGTCTGAACTCTTAAACGATGTTTCCACGCCAAGTGGTTCGCTCTCCCATTCGTAATTCGCTCTCTCATTCGTGATTGGCGCCCCAATTACGAACCGAATCACGTAATTCGCCATACAAAATTTTGAGAGTGAATCACTTCATTCGTAGCTGATTCAGATCCAATCAACAAGCGAATCAAGAACAAATCGTTGTCTTCTCTAATTTTTATCGATAACGGCTGTCAAAACTCATAGACCACACACATTCCCACCAGCACTAACATTGAAAAAATAGCTAGATTCATTAAAATTATTGATTTAGCTAATTAACCACTGCAAATTTTTTGAAATGCTCATTAAACATTAAGCAAAAGCAAAGAACAAGAAGCAGAGTGGCAAAGTGAATCACGAATGTGGCGTGTAAACAGGTTGAGAGAGCGAACCACGTGATTCGGTTGGCGTGGTCGCCGTTTTAACTGCAGTTAAGCCCTTGGTGGAAAAGGGCTCTAAAATTGCCTGTAACATCGGCTCATATAAACGCCGTATAATTGAGAATTTCAAGCAGGTGAAGGCGACCAGTTAAGAAAAAAAAAATCGATGTTTATGAATTAACGTCGATGTATAGTTTCCATCTCTACAAACATTTTGCCAGGATATTTTTCGAGACGGAAAATTTTTCGTTTATTTGTATACCGTGATGGTTATTTCCTGCAACTTCTGCAAGCTACATTACGACTCAACTTTACATTGCATCTGTGATTCCAACTCGCCGATTAATTGCACAAATACAGGTTAGAACTAAATTTTTAATTTTTTTCTGAAATGCCGGTGCTTAATTATCAAGCTGCTTGGTAATATTTACATATTTTATTTCAACACCCCTAGCTCCGAACATGCCCTAAATGTACCTAAAAATGGCAAGAGGGGTATCAATGGACGCGCATTTACGCCAGTAATATCTGTTCCAGGTACTTAACGTTTTGCAGAAATTTTACTGAATTTTACAGGAGGCTGTTCCCGTACGAACAACTCCTTTCTCCGTTTACGGCCTTCAGCCACGCTTAGTAATTATAACCCTTACTATGTAGAGTTCTGCCTTCTGTGTTGCCGGTGAAGTGGGGCGGAAGTATATTTGCGCACAGCTTTCTGGGTAGGCGGTCTGCGTGAAATTCATTAAAAGGGGTTTTTGCAAAGAACTTTCGAATGGATTAAAAAGGTTTACTTCCGCTTTCGGATTACTGTTATTAGCCTAAAACGCGTCGATTGATTTAAGTCCGCGTACTCGAAATTGGAAAAAGTTTCGAAAGTTAAGTTCAAAATTGTTTAAACACGAAAGCCAAGTTCGACAAATACGAAATGATGGTAAAACAATTGGGTACTGTTTATGAATTTGTACAACGATTTTGGATTGCTGTGCCCAAACGCGTGAATCGAATCGAAAACCTTTTATACACACTTGTAGACAACAGTTCACGCTTTATTAAAAAAAATTAGTTTACTAAATCTGTGCACATAAAAAAGAAGATATTAAGTGGCTGCTTTAAGATAATAATGTCGGTTGAAAATATGGTATTTGTTGCAAATTTCCGAAATATACGTACAGTGATTACTCTTATTCTGTCTTAAAGCAGCCACTTAATATCTTCTTTTTAACCGACTTCCAAAAAAGGAGGAGGTTTTCAGTTCGTCGGAATTTTTTTTATTTTTTTATTTTTTATTTTTATGTATGTTACCGCATAACTTTGGACCACGTCAACCGGTTTCGATAATTCTTTTTGCATCGGAAAGGTAGTGTCTCAGAGGTGGTCCCATACTAATCTGGTTGAGATCCGATCAGTGGATCATGAAAAATATATATATATATATTTTTTTTTATATGGGAGTTGAAGTCGGTTTTTTTTTGCTAAAAATTACTTGTTTATGTCTATATTTACTCTACACATTACACTATTAGTTGTTAGTTTGTTTTATTCCTTTAGTTGAAACTTATTCGTCGCATTTTAACGAAGAGATGCTATGAGTCATGGGGCGACTCTCAGCAAGCCGGGCATTCGTTAAGAACATCCTCGTTTAATCTGCTCAGGTATTAGTTCAACCTGCTGCAGTAACCAGAGCGCAGTTGGGCTATTGTAGTCCGAGTCTCCCGAGGCAGACGAAGTTCTATCTTGTCCACGTCTGGTGGTTGTGTGCCCAGAACGGCATTCACAGGTCGGACGTCTACATAACTCGAGACTGCCTCTCTGTGAATGCGGTTCAAGGCCTGTCGATAAGCTCTCGGCTCCAGAGGTTGTTTGATGAATTCGCCGGTAACACCACCTGGTATAGATTCGCCTAGGTACAACCGCAGCGAAAATCTACTTCGCCGGTAACACCACCTTGTATAGATTCGCCTTGTTGATATTCTTAGACCAGTTGATTTCTTCGCCTTACATGTGTTGTTTTTGCTTTTACTGATTGCTACCACCTTGTATAAATTCGCCTTAGATATGTTGATTTTCTACGCGAATTCATATACGGTGGTAGATTCTTCCGTTTGTTACCTTTTGTCCCGTGCATTATAGCCATTCATATTCATTTCCATACAACAGATAACAAGTGACAGTTCACTCCGTTACGTTACTTCCATTATAGCCAGAGAGGTAAGCTTTTATTCTGCGTCTTGGGGATGAATTTCCAAAATAATTTCAATGCGGTAGCAAATACATCAAAAACAAATTCTAATAACAAACGTGGTAACATCGAAGCTAGAATTGAAGCGCGACGAGCATGGAGAAAGGCGTACATGAAGAAATATCGGGCTCGAAAAAAACGTCAGACCGATATTGTACTCGATCAAGTTAGTGCTAAATTTTCGAGAGATACAAGTGAAGATTCAACGCCTAATGAATATCTCGGTATACTGCAGCAAAGAAAGATGAAAGCACCTGCCCGCTCACGAGACTACCAAGATCGGCAAAGAAATAGGAACAGTGCTAAAGTACCCGCCTCCTTCCAATCAATAGAAACAGACACAATATCTGAGCCTGATTCCTACCATTCAAATGACGGTAAATTAGTGCTGAAGTTTGAGGCTGCGGTTCCGCAGTCTTCAACGTTGCAGGCCTCATCCGATTTTAATACAACGATTGCCAATAGGAGCACCTTGGAGAGTCATACAATGCGACAGAGCATTATGGAAGTTACACAAACTCCCACTTACAATAGTGTAGCTACAACAACAACCACTCATAATGCGCATGCTAGTGATCGCAACGATTTAATTGATAATAATTTGGAATTTATCAAGCTTTGGCTTGGAAGTCCCCAACCTTCAACCTCGCAGAGTCCGTTTGACAGCGTGCAACAATTGCAAAATATGGTTTTGAATAAAGTACAGAATTTAGCATTAGAAAAAGAACAAGTACAATTGGAAAGGGAAAAACTTAAAATGGAAAGAGAAAAATTTAAATTAGAAAAAGACAAAGTGCGTAATGATTTTAAGTTGAAAAAATTTGCATTAAAAAACGAACTTGAATTAAAAACAGCCGAAATCGCATTACGCGCAGAAGCCGATGAGAGATTAAAAAAATATGAAATTTACTTAAAATCTGGTTAAATGAAATCTAATGTTAAATAGTATTTAGAAATACATACATATATATATATATATATATGTAAATACATACATAAAAACTAATACATATGTTTTGAATAATATTAAAATAACGCAAATTTATAATGTTTTTTCGAAATTCAATTCTTGGAAGTTTGACAATTTGAAATACCGTTAATTTTACATTTAAATATGTGTTAATATTAATTTACAAGCCTACTATGTACATACATACATACATAAGTTATCTAATAAAACTGAATATTTTCTACTTACTAGTTCAGTAAAAGAACAAAGTTGTTTCATTGCATTTTATATATACAAATTTTCATTTAGACTTTGCTGAATTTCTGGAACTTTGCTGAGTACGATCGGAATGAACCAAACATCGTGTGCACCGCTACAAACATTTCACCAGGATATTTTTCGAGCCAATTATAGACTGTGATTTTTCTGCTTGTTGTACTCACACCAAAGAATAATGCGCAAGTGTAAAAGTAATTTAAGTCCGCGTGTTCACTCCGTTACGTTACTTCCAATATAGCCAGAGGGGTAAGCTTTTATTCGGCGTGTTGAGGATGAATTTCCAAAATAATTTCAATGCGGTATCAAATACACCAAAATCAAATTCTGATAGCAAACGTGGTATCATCGAGGCTAGAATTGAAGCGAGACGAGCATGGAGAGCAGCGTACATGAAAGAATATCGGGCTCGAAAAAAACGCCAGACAGATGTTGTACACGATCGAGTTAGCGCTAAAATATCGAGAGAGAGAATTGAAGATTCAACGCCTGATAAACCTCTTAATAAATTGCAGCAAAAAAGGATGCAATTAACCGCGAATTCACAAAACTACCGAACCCGGAAAAGAAATGGAAATAATGCAGCTGCATTTGCCTCAATCCAATCAATTGAAACAGACAGAATATCTGAACCTGATTCCTACGATTCAAATGACGGTGAATTAGTACTGAAGTTTGAGACCTCTGATCCACAGTTGTCAACCTCTCAGAGCTCATCCGATTTTACAACAACAATTGTCAATAGGAGCACCATGGAGAGTCCAACAATGCGACAGAGCATTATGGAAGCTTCGCAAACCACCGCTCACAATACACACACTAGTAATCGCAACGATTTAATTAATTGGAATTTACAATTTATGAAGCTTGAGCCGGGCCGTCCACAACCTTCAACGTCGCTGAGCGCATTCGATTTGTATAAAGAACAAATTTTAGCGATTGAAAAAGAAAAAGTAGAATTAGAAAGGGAAAAATTTAAAATGGAAAGAGAAAAATTTGAATTAGAAAAAGAAAAAGTGCGAAA
>NW_016166283.1:16853-24772 GCF_001687245.7 Rhagoletis zephyria | reverse complement strand
AGCAATCGGGAACTCAATGTATGAGCTTGGGGATACCACCGGCAGGAAAATTAGAATACCCACGCGAAAGATATTTTTGCCGCATAATTTTTTTTCTGGTCAACTAATTGTAAAAGTATATATGTAGTATGTAGCCCGAAATATATGTTACCGTCGTTAGTATTAGGGGATGTTTATGTATTGTCATCCGTGTACTGCACATTGTGAATTGTGAATCGTGTTCGTTGAATAACTTGACTTATTCTATTTATTTTTTTATTTTATTTACCTAGTTATTTATATATGTATTTATTAATTTAATGGCTTTTATACACACACTTGGCATACTGATGTATCCAAACACTGTGATATAGTTTAAGGATCCACATCTGTTATATAGGCCTAGACTCACTCCTGTGATATATTAATTAGAACAACTTGACACATATATGTATGTGTATCCATATATACTTGAGTACCTGTGATGTTGAAGATAGTAGTAGGTGCCCAGTATTAATTTAGCTGCATAGTAACCGAGCCATTACAGACCAATGTCATTTAAAGTTACATATTAGAAATTGAGAGCCCGGCATTAGGATGTGGGTCGAGACCACATGTTGGGCGTAATCAAAAGGAAAAGTAAACATGCTGCGTTAAATAACCTTTTTACACACACGCTCCATATTGCGGGCAACATCGGCGGGTGCGAGCATGTAACAGCAGCATGAGGGGCTGAAGGCAACATCACTGCCTCATATCGGGGGTATATATTTCAAATATGAACCGCAACATGTATATAAACATTGTATCTCACAAGTGCGAAAGGGTTAATATGAATGTTGGTTGGAGTCAACTTGTGTGTAGGTGAAAACTGTGAAAGGCTTCTATGTGTATGTATGTATGGGTGAATGAGTGAAGTGGTAGAAGAAAATTTAGCCGTCGCTGGGGACACGATCGCCAAGATTCAAAGTAGAGAGATTCAAATAGAAAGTCGCTACCAGAGCAGATATACGCGCAAAGTTTTGGTATTTCTATATAAAATCAAAATTTCGGTTAAGTCGAGTGCAACCCGTTAGAACGGGCTAGAAAATTCCGGAAAAACCGAATAGCCGCTTTAACATCCGTAATTTACACCACTAGGTATTTACTCGTTGGGGCCGTCAGTGGGGCCAGACAACCAAAATCAAAACTGACAGTATTGAGATACGCCCTTTTTCTACTAAGCTGTGCTCCTATGTACTTGCTGATCAGCATAAAACCGACAGTTGGCAGTGAAAGTTCAACAAACCCCAATGAGCGAGAGTTAGTAAGAATTGGAGACTTTCGGAGACGAACGGGAGTGGAAGAGATAAAGTATATAAGAAGAGGACACATACATTCATGCAGCCGAAGCGCACGACTCAACGCGGGAAGTGAGCTAGAACTCTCACTTACGTCTGTCACCACGCTACCTGTATATATGTATGTATGTACATATATTCTCAGCTTCCACTGTGCAGTCTCGAGACCAAAAGCGGACATATGTAAATTCCAAATATTCCTTATGTAATTAGGATTGTTATGTACCGTTTCTTTTTCTGCATATACTTATGTGCATACGCAGCATGTACATACCGATGTATCAATAGGCCCAACACATATTAGCTTGAGTTGTTTTACATAAGTTTAATTTTTTTGCGTTTCTTTAATGAATTTCTTTTGATTTTAATGCTGATTTGTAACACTTAAGTATACCGTCATACAGATGTTTGGTTCATCGAATTTCCGCCACTAATAAGTTGTGGAATCACAGCGCACGGCTGTGCGCGCGAGTGAAAGCATCCACAGTAGCAAGCTGAAATGACTCGCTTATATATACACGAGATTTGGAAGTTTTTGTCCAGACATTCAATCGACATGTTTGATATATCGTTGGAAAGGTCTTGCAGAGTGTGTCCAGAAAATGTAATCAAGCTTCATAAGCGATTAGCCAGATTCTTAAAAATTAGGCTAAAGTGTTGCGAAACAAAAAACGTATTTTTGCTTTTGCCGGTTTAAGGAGGCATGTGGGCACACCCAACATTTTTAGTGTTATTCTATAGGCCAATACCTTTCAAACGATACTCTTAAATATTAAGTTCCGGCCACTAGTTGGAAAGATATGTGTGAAAGATAAATGTGTTTTGGTTCGTGTCTCCATTACGAGATGCTTTGGTATGTATGTGGCGTCTGTACGTACCATCATTTAATTTTTTTCAAACTTTCAGGAATTAAAGTACACAAAAAACTAAGAAGGTTTTGTTCCAGGATGTTTTGATTCGTATGCCTTTGTGAGCGTGGCTGTTGCCTGAAATTCGAAAAAATGCAATTTTTTAAACTACCACTGAGGCCGCACTACTCAGTCCATGTCATTGATGTGGATATCAGTAGAAGGGTCTTCAAACAAGCTATCTAACGCTATCTTTTGTGTTTATGAAATATATAGATATGTTATAACGTTATCGCCTGAAAACTAAAAATCGGGCTGCTGAAGATATAGATTTCGAGAATTTTCTCAAAAACTGGTCAGTCGATTTTATTCTAAGTTTCCCCAAGTCTAGCCCAAAGCCTTAGCTTTCATCTGGTATATAGCTTATATCTGGGAAAACTCTTGTTGTGGAGATATTACGATTCAAATTGAAAAAATGTCGCTCCAAAAAGGGTAAAGTGGTTAAAAATTAACATATCCGTCTAATTTGGTTAATTTAAGATATAAAAATAACATACCCAGTTCCCCGAAAAAAATTGTCATTTGCCCGATTGCTACTCAAACCGAAATTCTCTGCAAATCGGGAAATTTCCCGCGAGTTGACAAGTTGAAGGATGCAGCTGTGCTAATCACTTCGTACATGTCTTGGAAACCACAATTTGCGTGTATTTTGGAGTTTTTTTCAGTCACTTGCCGAAATTGTAACATTTTTCCTCATTTTAATTGCAGGTATGTAAACACCATTTAACTATGGTACATGGGTTTATCACCCGCACCTACCAAGAAGACGCGTTCAATATTACCTACACTTGTACATAAAAATGTATGTATGAATGCATTTAGTTCACCCAATGTGCCGCTACTACTTACATACATATGTATAAATTGCCACACGGTCAAAAATTTGGGTTTAATTTTTAAACCGCGCTGGGACTACTTTTTAAACCAGTCAATAGTTTTAAGCAATTTTTAATATGTTCTGGTTTAAATTTTAGTCGAAAAAGTTCCCGGTTTAAAAATCAACCCAAAATTATAAATATAAATATAGAAAATTTGGTTTAAAATCTAAACAAAATAGAAAATGTTTGCACACAGCGAAATGTGTTGATTCAAACTCAACATATGAAAGCACGTTTACATGCGTAGCTGTAGCTGAGTGTGCAAAGATGCTTGATACAATTGGTTGCTACCAAGGCTGTCCGGGTTCAATCCCCATCAGACGGAGCATGAAATTTAAGACCTTTTTTTATTCTTAATTATGAAAATATTTGGGTTTAAAATTTAAACCGAACTGTTTAAATTCGAAACCCAACATAGGTGCTCTCTTTTTTTAGTCTTGGAAGGTTTGTAGTTTGTAACTAAATTTAGTTTGGTCATATATGTATGTAGTCCAAAAAGTTTAAAGTTTAAAATTAAAACCAAAACTTTTAATCGTGCACTGAGCAAAACTACTTGAGAGAAAAGCATTAGTTTAATAGCACGTACACGTGATAGAAATAAAACTTCTCAAAAAAGCACATGTGTGCGCCACACACCCGGTAGATATCTTAACAAAAATAAACTACGGGACAATCAGACAAATACAGTTGTTTATTGTATCCAAAGTTGGTACCAAGTTGATAAGTTTTTATCATTTCTCATAATTTGCTTTTAATTCTATTTTTTTCATATACAGAGGATATGATCATTTTTTTTGCTTAATTCCGTATACGAAGAATTATATGTTTCAATGGACACATCGCTTTGAATACATAATTTAGATTTAGATAATATTTTTAGCAATTTAGTTGAGAAAAATAAAACATTTAGATTATTGTTTGTATTTTGGTCGATTTTAAATTTGCTACCCCAAAATAATTGATATCAAATAAAACACCTCTTTGAGGTAAAATTTTCGAGTGACGAAAGCTGAACTAGAAACACAAAATTTATGATATCAATTTCGTGACGAAAATTATACGTATTTTTTAACTGCCTTTGAAACGGAAATCTTTTTTTTATTTATTCGGAACGTTGCAAAATTGCGTCTACTGCTAGAAACACAAAATAAAAAACAGAACTTTTGCAACGATTCGTATGAATAAAAAAGATTTTCCCTACGTTTCAAAGGCAGTTAGAAAATACGTATAATTTTCGTCACGAAATTGTTATCATAAATTTTGTGTTTCTAGTTCAGCTTTCGTCACTCGAAAATTTTACCTCAAAGAGGTGTTTTATTTGAGATTTATATACACGTGGTAAAGATAGGGGATAGAAAAGCCCGATTTTTTTGGTTGGATTAATTTAATTTCGGTAGCTCACCTTTCTTTTTCTTCCCGATCTAATACGTTTTTCTGTTATGTCTGGCGGAAGTGATCTTATCACTTTCTAGAAGAAGCATCTCCCATATAAATACATATTTCTTCACTTATCGATTTTGGTGACGGACAGTTGAAAATAATTAGCACGAGCTCCGTCCTCTATGAATGTAAAACCCAAATGAACGCAATTGCATGAGGATCCATTGTACCCCACTCATGTCAGCACGTACTGGAAGTTCCTTTTTGGTGCTTATTTATCCTCTTATTTCAGCTACCCATCTTCCTTGATGCAAGCGCTTACATCGCGAGAGAGATTGGTGAGTGCTAGTATATAAGCTTATATGTTTGAAGTTTGGAGTTAAGCGAGAGTGGATAGTGGTTTTGCTTCATTTGGTTTTTTTATTGTTTTTTTTACCTTTCTTTTGGAGTTCACGTATGTTTTTTTGTTCACCCAATTGCATGGATCGCGGTGATACACATGTGTACATATGTACATACATACTCACGCAAGCATAAATACAAGAGACTAGAACTACTAGTCATTGGGAGTTATAGTAAAATTTATTAAGATATAAAACTGCTTACACAAAATTTTTATAGAAGTTCGAATTAAAAAGCTTGAATTTTGAATTATTTTGTACTTTTTTTTTTACAACTTTTATAAAAAATTAGTAGACACTAAATAAACAAAAAGATAGTCAAAAGTGCTAAAAAATGTTTTATTTTGAGCAGTACTACAATCGTTTTCTTATAATATGGTAAAATGTTAATAATTTCCCTTGTCCGGATTTTGAATTGCGCCTCCGTATTTGACCTCAGTTGAACTTTTATAAGTATGAGTTGTCAATTTAAACGAATGTCTTTTATTTTGTTTGTTTTGTAGTATTATAAATGTATTTTTATAGCCAATTTCACTTCTTTTCAAATCCGAATTTAATTTTGCCATATAAAAAATAAATTCAAATTTTGCCTGTCGCTATTCAAGGGGATGCAAGTGTATGTATATAAGTTATATAATTCCGACGCATAAATTAATAAGTTTGTTCTATTATTATAAGAAGTTCTTTTTGATGCACTCAAATTAAAAAAAAAAATATTATACAATCATTTTAATTTACAAAGTAATTTATAATTGTATACATTTATTAATTTTTTAATTTTCAAGCAATTGAGCATTTCAATTCAATACCTTTCACGACGATAGTACTATCGATACTATCGATGTTTTCAACTATCGTTTGGAAAACTATCGAGTGGCGGTACTATCGATAGTATCCCAGCTCTAATAAATACAAATGATACAAATGCATATATGTACATATTTGAATTGTTTACATTTTGCATTTCCGCTATATCCGAAACTTAACAGAAATGAGTAAATGATTATAGAAGAGTAATAGGAAAGTATCTTGATAGATACTTTTTTTGTAGGTTATAGTATCTAACAGATAGTGGATTAATAGTGAATTTAAGCGAAATTGAGTGGAAGGAAGATGAACATTTAGTCATTAATAATACTATAATTTGTAATAAATATTGTGAATTGGGTAAAAATGAAAATATTTCTATTTTCTTGATTGTTTTAATTCAAAAATGATGAGTGGCTAGAGTATAAAAAAAATGTTGGTGTGGGTGTTGCACAAGTGCTACAGGGGAAATGGGTGACGGAACGGACGGAATGACTGTGACTTGAATAGAAAAAACTGACGGACCCAAGTCAGGATTAGGGGGCCTTGCGAAAGAGCAGGGGTCATAGCGAGGCCCATGGCAACTTTGAGTGAATGCAAGTAGATGAGGTGGAACTGACTCCACCTGACTGGACTGCCTCTTCGTCTTTTACCTTTTCTTATCTATTTTTTTGCTCTACTTAGCTTTCAAACACAGGCATGAACTATTTTTTTTGCTTATGTCGGCTGTAGGTAAGGTGGGTGATAAAGACCGCGCCCACCGACGAGCCAGCCTGGGCTAGCAAGCATGCCGACCACCATACCACCCTACCTCCAAATTCAGCGACGTAACAAGTTTACAGAGTTTTCTTGGGCTTTTTCGGGAATTTTTCGAGACTTTTCCAGAAAATTTCAAATTTAGCGGTATGTTTAAATCCTAAATCTTCTATCAAATTTTTAATTTACAATTTTGCTTTCTATTTTTCAAGGTAATTTTAAAGTCGAATAGTGTGTTTTTATGCCATATATGTAATACTCCTATATTGGCAGTAAGAGCTAGTACCGTCCGAAAACTTTACAGTACAGATATGTATATCAATAAATACCTACGAAAGAAAAGGAACACATCCCTGCAAAAAATTGTGGGACTAATCTCTAAAGAGAGAATTCCGAGATTACTCTCAATCGGGTACAATTGGGCATTAATTAGTCGCAACTAGTCTCATACGGGTACTATTGGAGATCCATTAATCTCAACTCATCCTTTACGGGTATAATTGGCGACCAATTAGTCCCCGACTCATCTTTAATGGGCACTATTAACGATTTAATGACATGTACGCACTTAGCCAATGAAATTTCATTTGTGCCGCCGGCACATAGAGAGAGTATTTGCTTAACAAAAGTGAGAACCCCGGTTCGAATCGCAGACGGCGCGATTTTTGTTTTTATTTTTTTAAAGTACCATTTTATACCCGTTCGGGTATAAAGGGGAAAAATTAGTCCCTTCATGGGGCATGCTCGAACAAAAGCGAACAGAGATACGTTGATAAATAAACATGCACACAACACATGCACAAAAGCGGCACTCACGTACACAACACATTCACAAAAACGGTACTAGACTGTCTCGCTTTGAATTCGGAATGCTTACACATTGAGAAGTTAGCTTTTTTCGGCATTCTCCAAGAATTTTTTCTGAAATTAACATAACATTAAGCTTCAACTTTGCTCGCAATGAATGCCTAACCCCACCTGCTATGGGCGCACACACGCTGTCAGTTTTGTGTACGTAGGCATTTCGTGACATACCATTTTAGTGCGAATATGTCGTAAATTTTGTATAAATTTTGCGACAATTTTATTTTTTTGGTTGGCTGTGTGTTTCTCCAAATTACACCACCTCTTTCTTACTCGGAATCAAAACAAATATGAAGAAATATTTGCTAAGCACAGAGTTACGTATGCGATAAGATATCTCTTACTTTATGTCGCATATGCGATATCTGTTACTTTATATCGTATACCTTCCGCGATGAACGGTTTACACAATCGATTATATCTCTTACAATGATTCTTCTGGTATAGACGTGCAGTAAGAATTCATGGAACTTACCGATTATTTTCAACTTAGAAAATTTCTGATTAAAAAAATATAACAAAATAGCGATAGAAAATTAAGAATAGATAAAATAAAAAAAAAACTTTTAATATACAACGCTTTTATAAATGGACTAAAAAGTAGAA
>NW_016166283.1:0-14433 GCF_001687245.7 Rhagoletis zephyria | reverse complement strand
AAAACTCTTGTTGTGGAGATATTACGATTCAAATTGAAAAAATGTCGCTCCAAAAAGGGTAAAGTGGTTAAAAATTAACATATCCGTCTAATTTGGTTAATTTAAGATATAAAAATAACATACCCAGTTCCCCGAAAAAAATTGTCATTTGCCCGATTGCTACTCAAACCGAAATTCTCTGCAAATCGGGAAATTTCCCGCGAGTTGACAAGTTGAAGGATGCAGCTGTGCTAATCACTTCGTACATGTCTTGGAAACCACAATTTGCGTGTATTTTGGAGTTTTTTTCAGTCACTTGCCGAAATTGTAACATTTTTCCTCATTTTAATTGCAGGTATGTAAACACCATTTAACTATGGTACATGGGTTTATCACCCGCACCTACCAAGAAGACGCGTTCAATATTACCTACACTTGTACATAAAAATGTATGTATGAATGCATTTAGTTCACCCAATGTGCCGCTACTACTTACATACATATGTATAAATTGCCACACGGTCAAAAATTTGGGTTTAATTTTTAAACCGCGCTGGGACTACTTTTTAAACCAGTCAATAGTTTTAAGCAATTTTTAATATGTTCTGGTTTAAATTTTAGTCGAAAAAGTTCCCGGTTTAAAAATCAACCCAAAATTATAAATATAAATATAGAAAATTTGGTTTAAAATCTAAACAAAATAGAAAATGTTTGCACACAGCGAAATGTGTTGATTCAAACTCAACATATGAAAGCACGTTTACATGCGTAGCTGTAGCTGAGTGTGCAAAGATGCTTGATACAATTGGTTGCTACCAAGGCTGTCCGGGTTCAATCCCCATCAGACGGAGCATGAAATTTAAGACCTTTTTTTATTCTTAATTATGAAAATATTTGGGTTTAAAATTTAAACCGAACTGTTTAAATTCGAAACCCAACATAGGTGCTCTCTTTTTTTAGTCTTGGAAGGTTTGTAGTTTGTAACTAAATTTAGTTTGGTCATATATGTATGTAGTCCAAAAAGTTTAAAGTTTAAAATTAAAACCAAAACTTTTAATCGTGCACTGAGCAAAACTACTTGAGAGAAAAGCATTAGTTTAATAGCACGTACACGTGATAGAAATAAAACTTCTCAAAAAAGCACATGTGTGCGCCACACACCCGGTAGATATCTTAACAAAAATAAACTACGGGACAATCAGACAAATACAGTTGTTTATTGTATCCAAAGTTGGTACCAAGTTGATAAGTTTTTATCATTTCTCATAATTTGCTTTTAATTCTATTTTTTTCATATACAGAGGATATGATCATTTTTTTTGCTTAATTCCGTATACGAAGAATTATATGTTTCAATGGACACATCGCTTTGAATACATAATTTAGATTTAGATAATATTTTTAGCAATTTAGTTGAGAAAAATAAAACATTTAGATTATTGTTTGTATTTTGGTCGATTTTAAATTTGCTACCCCAAAATAATTGATATCAAATAAAACACCTCTTTGAGGTAAAATTTTCGAGTGACGAAAGCTGAACTAGAAACACAAAATTTATGATATCAATTTCGTGACGAAAATTATACGTATTTTTTAACTGCCTTTGAAACGGAAATCTTTTTTTTATTTATTCGGAACGTTGCAAAATTGCGTCTACTGCTAGAAACACAAAATAAAAAACAGAACTTTTGCAACGATTCGTATGAATAAAAAAGATTTTCCCTACGTTTCAAAGGCAGTTAGAAAATACGTATAATTTTCGTCACGAAATTGTTATCATAAATTTTGTGTTTCTAGTTCAGCTTTCGTCACTCGAAAATTTTACCTCAAAGAGGTGTTTTATTTGAGATTTATATACACGTGGTAAAGATAGGGGATAGAAAAGCCCGATTTTTTTGGTTGGATTAATTTAATTTCGGTAGCTCACCTTTCTTTTTCTTCCCGATCTAATACGTTTTTCTGTTATGTCTGGCGGAAGTGATCTTATCACTTTCTAGAAGAAGCATCTCCCATATAAATACATATTTCTTCACTTATCGATTTTGGTGACGGACAGTTGAAAATAATTAGCACGAGCTCCGTCCTCTATGAATGTAAAACCCAAATGAACGCAATTGCATGAGGATCCATTGTACCCCACTCATGTCAGCACGTACTGGAAGTTCCTTTTTGGTGCTTATTTATCCTCTTATTTCAGCTACCCATCTTCCTGGATGCAAGCGCTTACATCGCGGGAGAGATTGGTGAGTGCTAGTATATAAGCTTATATGTTTGAAGTTTGGAGTTCAGCGAGAGTGGATAGTGGTTTTGCTTCATTTGGTTTTTTTATTGTTTTTTTTACCTTTCTTTTGGAGTTCACGTATGTTTTTTTGTTCACCCAATTGCATGGATCGCGGTGATACACATGTGTACATATGTACATACATACTCACGCAAGCATAAATACAAGAGACTAGAACTACTAGTCATTGGGAGTTATAGTAAAATTTATTAAGATATAAAACTGCTTACACAAAATTTTTATAGAAGTTCGAATTAAAAAGCTTGAATTTTGAATTATTTTGTACTTTTTTTTTTACAACTTTTATAAAAAATTAGTAGACACTAAATAAACAAAAAGATAGTCAAAAGTGCTAAAAAATGTTTTATTTTGAGCAGTACTACAATCGTTTTCTTATAATATGGTAAAATGTTAATAATTTCCCTTGTCCGGATTTTGAATTGCGCCTCCGTATTTGACCTCAGTTGAACTTTTATAAGTATGAGTTGTCAATTTAAACGAATGTCTTTTATTTTGTTTGTTTTGTAGTATTATAAATGTATTTTTATAGCCAATTTCACTTCTTTTCAAATCCGAATTTAATTTTGCCATATAAAAAATAAATTCAAATTTTGCCTGTCGCTATTCAAGGGGATGCAAGTGTATGTATATAAGTTATATAATTCCGACGCATAAATTAATAAGTTTGTTCTATTATTATAAGAAGTTCTTTTTGATGCACTCAAATTAAAAAAAAAAATATTATACAATCATTTTAATTTACAAAGTAATTTATAATTGTATACATTTATTAATTTTTTAATTTTCAAGCAATTGAGCATTTCAATTCAATTCCTTTCACGACGATAGTACTATCGATACTATCGATGTTTTCAACTATCGTTTGGAAAACTATCGAGTGGCGGTACTATCGATAGTATCCCAGCTCTAATAAATACAAATGATACAAATGCATATATGTACATATTTGAATTGTTTACATTTTGCATTTCCGCTATATCCGAAACTTAACAGAAATGAGTAAATGATTATAGAAGAGTAATAGGAAAGTATCTTGATAGATACTTTTTTTGTAGGTTATAGTATCTAACAGATAGTGGATTAATAGTGAATTTAAGCGAAATTGAGTGGAAGGAAGATGAACATTTAGTCATTAATAATACTATAATTTGTAATAAATATTGTGAATTGGGTAAAAATGAAAATATTTCTATTTTCTTGATTGTTTTAATTCAAAAATGATGAGTGGCTAGAGTATAAAAAAAATGTTGGTGTGGGTGTTGCACAAGTGCTACAGGGGAAATGGGTGACGGAACGGACGGAATGACTGTGACTTGAATAGAAAAAACTGACGGACCCAAGTCAGGATTAGGGGGCCTTGCGAAAGAGCAGGGGTCATAGCGAGGCCCATGGCAACTTTGAGTGAATGCAAGTAGATGAGGTGGAACTGACTCCACCTGACTGGACTGCCTCTTCGTCTTTTACCTTTTCTTATCTATTTTTTTGCTCTACTTAGCTTTCAAACACAGGCATGAACTATTTTTTTTGCTTATGTCGGCTGTAGGTAAGGTGGGTGATAAAGACCGCGCCCACCGACGAGCCAGCCTGGGCTAGCAAGCATGCCGACCACCATACCACCCTACCTCCAAATTCAGCGACGTAACAAGTTTACAGAGTTTTCTTGGGCTTTTTCGGGAATTTTTCGAGACTTTTCCAGAAAATTTCAAATTTAGCGGTATGTTTAAATCCTAAATCTTCTATCAAATTTTTAATTTACAATTTTGCTTTCTATTTTTCAAGGTAATTTTAAAGTCGAATAGTGTGTTTTTATGCCATATATGTAATACTCCTATATTGGCAGTAAGAGCTAGTACCGTCCGAAAACTTTACAGTACAGATATGTATATCAATAAATACCTACGAAAGAAAAGGAACACATCCCTGCAAAAAATTGTGGGACTAATCTCTAAAGAGAGAATTCCGAGATTACTCTCAATCGGGTACAATTGGGCATTAATTAGTCGCAACTAGTCTCATACGGGTACTATTGGAGATCCATTAATCTCAACTCATCCTTTACGGGTATAATTGGCGACCAATTAGTCCCCGACTCATCTTTAATGGGCACTATTAACGATTTAATGACATGTACGCACTTAGCCAATGAAATTTCATTTGTGCCGCCGGCACATAGAGAGAGTATTTGCTTAACAAAAGTGAGAACCCCGGTTCGAATCGCAGACGGCGCGATTTTTGTTTTTATTTTTTTAAAGTACCATTTTATACCCGTTCGGGTATAAAGGGGAAAAATTAGTCCCTTCATGGGGCATGCTCGAACAAAAGCGAACAGAGATACGTTGATAAATAAACATGCACACAACACATGCACAAAAGCGGCACTCACGTACACAACACATTCACAAAAACGGTACTAGACTGTCTCGCTTTGAATTCGGAATGCTTACACATTGAGAAGTTAGCTTTTTTCGGCATTCTCCAAGAATTTTTTCTGAAATTAACATAACATTAAGCTTCAACTTTGCTCGCAATGAATGCCTAACCCCACCTGCTATGGGCGCACACACGCTGTCAGTTTTGTGTACGTAGGCATTTCGTGACATACCATTTTAGTGCGAATATGTCGTAAATTTTGTATAAATTTTGCGACAATTTTATTTTTTTGGTTGGCTGTGTGTTTCTCCAAATTACACCACCTCTTTCTTACTCGGAATCAAAACAAATATGAAGAAATATTTGCTAAGCACAGAGTTACGTATGCGATAAGATATCTCTTACTTTATGTCGCATATGCGATATCTGTTACTTTATATCGTATACCTTCCGCGATGAACGGTTTACACAATCGATTATATCTCTTACAATGATTCTTCTGGTATAGACGTGCAGTAAGAATTCATGGAACTTACCGATTATTTTCAACTTAGAAAATTTCTGATTAAAAAAATATAACAAAATAGCGATAGAAAATTAAGAATAGATAAAATAAAAAAAAAACTTTTAATATACAACGCTTTTATAAATGGACTAAAAAGTAGAAAATAATATTTCTCAGTCCCACAAATTTGTTTTAAAACTTTTTGATTTTGAAATTTTAGCAAAAGTCATTATAAACAATTAATGGCATTGAAAATGAAAAGCGTGGGCGCATGTAATACACTTGAATTGATATGAAAAGTAACATATGTATGTATGTGGGCATATGAATAACGATCGCTTAAAATTTATCTCAAATTTGTACTTTCGCTGTAGAATGTTATGTAGTTTGACTATTGTCAATGAAATCGAATGCTTTGTACTGCATGCGCTCCACGTTTTTCGTTTTCAATGTCATTAATTGTTTATAATGACTTTTACTAAAATTTCAAAAAAGAACAGAAGACTATGCAAGGAAAATGTTGCTTGCTCACATTTAGTATATGCCTACATATGTACATACATACATTATACATATGTACATTAATTCCATTTAAAGAAATGGCGTGTCGTCCATTTCCGCTGTAGCGTATGTAGTGCATATTTTTAACTTCTTCTGGCGAGGCGACATCTATCTCTACAGTTTTTCTAATTGTATGTCTTTGATATGATACCTACGACGAGGTTGATATCTAGACTAGGTTTGCCATAAATACCTTTGCTATATTTATAGTATGGTGGTCTGGACGTACAACATTGCAAGTTGATAAAAGCGTTGTAATAATAAAAATGGGCAAAATCGGACAATCCCCAGCAAAAAATCGGTAATCGCTTTTAGTGGTATCGTGTTCTAGAAGGCATAGCGTTATAATGCCTCGAATTTTTTCGCTTCTTTTAAGCATTGCCGGCAATGCAAAGTAGAATGTCCTACAAGATTTTATTTATTTCGCTTCTTTGTTTCATTTCGGGTAAAGCAAAGTAGAATGTCCTATAATATATTTTTTTTAATTCACTTCTTTGCTTCATTTCGGGGAATGGAAAGTAGAATGTCCTACAATATTTTATTTGTTTCGCTTCTTTGCTTCATTTCAGGGAATGCAAAGTAGAATCTCCTACAATATTTTTTTTTATTTCGCTTCTTTGCTTCATTTCGGGGAATGCAAAGTAGAATGCTGCATCGTAGTCAGCTGAAAAATAGAATGAATATCCAAAAATTCTTTGTCTACCGTTACTTTCTGAGGAAATTTGTCTCGCATAAAAATCATGTTTTGCTTTGTTCAATTTGCAGCGAAATTGAATACAGTCAATAAAGTGAAGTACAAGAGTGAGGAAGTACATTTTTAAGCTTAATTAAATATGCATGTATGTACATACCGATTTTTAAATAAAATCTAAATACCTAAATACATACATATGTATGTATAAAAACTGATTTATAAAGGTTTTAATTAATTTTAATCTTTGAAGACATTTTCTGATTTCAATTTAATATAAATAAGTATGTACTTATCTAGGCACTCTACATTAGTTTCTCTGTAAGTCATTCTTTGTTCGCTTCTCTGGATTCTGTTTATCCATGCGTTCTCCCTTCATTTGAAGGTAATGCTGCGGGTAAGGGCTTACCGTCAATGACATTCCCATGTTAAAATAATGCCTTCTTGAAGCGAAAGGGTAAGCGATTCATATCGCCTAGCTCGTTTTTACTTTCGTTTCTGTGGTAATCGTGTTTTTTGTTGGGTAACTACGCAAACCAATGCACGGGCTTTACCACTTTACCAACTACCAACTACCAACTTTTTAGCTGTATTTTATTTTTTACCATTTTTACCAACAAAGGCTAAAAATCTACCAATATTTTCCGGAAAGAAAGAAATGAGATTTAATTGAACGCAGTGTGATTTTGTCATCGAACACACCTAAAATAAAAATGAAAAGTTAACTCTTACCAATTTAAAACAAAATTCCATCTCTATGAGCTATTTATGAACATGTTTTTCGTTAGCAATTCGGTTTTTGTGGGAGCCTGCCAGACGAATGGTCTGAAAATGTCAAGCATTGGAAACCTAGGTTTAAACAAACGATTTTGAAGTGTCGCAAATCTTTTGATATTACGGAATTTGGTAGCGAATTCGCTTTTTCAACCTAATAAGAGAAAGGAGCTGTCATTTTATCTCATCCATTTCGAAGCGGGTTTTAATCGACAATGGATGCCGAAGAAATCTAAATCATGAGAATATATGGGAAATCCACCTGGATTTCACGAAATCTCAGATTTATGTGAAGTGGGAATGTACTATAACAACAGTGAGCAAACGCGGCTCTTTGAGCCAAATGCGGCTCTTTGCGTAGTAGAGTGCGGCTCTTTTTACTTTCTCTTTGCTTAGAACATTTTGACTGTTTTTACTTTTTAAAATACATATTTCTTTGCTGGACATTCTTTTCCAATGTGTTGTTTTTTTATTTTACTATTTTTATATGTGTTTAAGGGACTTATACTCCTGAGCGAACGCAGCAACCCACTTTTTCGAACTAACTGGAAGAGGTTGCCATGCAAACTGGCTATAAATACAAGTGCATTTTGCCATATTCTTTCTCTTCTTTTTCACACCAACCATCAACGGAGCAGCGGCTCAGCGTATCAACTCATCGATCACCTAATCACCTACATCTTTCATCATCGCAAAATTACCTACATAAGTATACCATACTGAATTTTCTATTTACATTCCATATTTATAGAAGTACATGAATTTGTATATCATTTTCTTAATGTTCATTTATTCACATACGTATCTACATATTTATATCCTATTGAATTAATATCCATATACTCCATTAATCGGATGTACATAAATGTACTTCATTGTATTTTGCATATGTACGCAACTACACAAATTCATGTCAATAAATTGAATTATTTGTATCGAAAATCTACTACAATTCCCTTCAATTTTCTTCATGGTCCTTCGAGCCGGATTGAGCTGGCAACCCGAAAATAGGCGCAAATCAAACAAAGCTACTCGCTGGACTTGGTTCGAAAAACGACATTTTGACTGAGGAGCAGCGAAATAAAGTGCACAAGACGTATAATCGGAAAAATTTAAAAGTAAAACCGCAGCGGTAACATAAAGACTTACTTTGTCTTAAAAACGACTAAAAATCAATCGTGCAGAGAAAGTTTCAAAAAGATAAATTTGCAAAAGCAAATAACCACAACGTTCGTGCAATTTGCTCAACAGCTTCTCGAGCGAAAAAGGTGTACCGTTTTACGAAATAATTGGCCGGCGCATACCATCCACGAATTTCCACGTGTGTAAAAGTGCTTACATAGGAGTTCGAGAACTTCGAGCTATTCATCGGCCACGAGGTGGCGACAATAATACCCAGCGTCAAAAAGCAAACGCGGTAGTGCTGTTAGTAAATCCCTCTAGAAGCCATCTAGTTCATCGACTCCAACTTTAACCTGGCTAACAACTTCATTCCCACGTCCAAGGAAACCCAGTCGGCACAACAGCTTGGTAGTTATACCCATCGCTGGACATCAACATTAACCAAAGATGGAAAAGTATCGATGAAACAAAGTAAGTCAAACCTTGCATGAACATACATACATACACATCTTCCGATAGCTACATACCTAATATGTAGATATGTATATGCACAAAAGGATAGACATATTTACATAGTACCCTTATTCATTATACTTAAATTTTTTTGTATGTACATATGTATGCACATATGCCTCATTTACTTTCAACTCGCTATTTCAGTTTAAAATTTACTCGCTAGTTAATACTCTGTTTGCTTCGGCGCAGAAACGTTTTTCGCTTTGACAGATCCATATACATACATATACGCATACATAACTACATTTTGCGCATCCCGCAAAAACCAAAAAATAAATCTATTGAAAATACTCAGTCCTTTGCTTGTGTTTGCGCTGCTTGCGTTTGCGCAAGTGTATTTGAACAAGCTTCGTTGTTAAGTAGTGGCGCTGCCGACCTAAGTGATTCGCTGCGCTAGGAAGTCAAGCCTGGCATGTATATANGAAGCGATTCAAAAAATCCAAACCACGATTAACGATTGCCTTTCCGCACTTAATTCCCTAGGCGTTCCCGTCGCTAATTGGGATCCAATCCTCATTTATTTCTGTTCAACGAAACTCCCAGAAGAAACCCTTTCACTCTGGGAGCAATCTCTTAAGTCGCGTAAAGAACTACCATTGTGGTCTCATATGGATGAGTTTTTAACCAGTCGCTACGAAGTCGTAGAACGACTAAACAGTATTCGAATGACTAAGAATCGGCACTCATTTCCACAACGCTCCAATAAAATTCAAGCTTTTCATTCGAAAGAAAACCTGTCCTTCAAATGCAAGCTCTGTAGTAACCCACATTCTCTTAAAGTGTGCTCCAATTTTCGCCAACTAAGCGTACCAGAAAGAAAAAAGTTCGCCGAAGAAAATGGGTACTGTCTCAACTGCTTGGCATATAATCATGTCTTAAAGGACTGCCACAGTACTTTTAAATGCTTTCAATGCAAAAGATCGCACCATACCCTCTTACACTCGGAGTCCAATCTAACCAGCGAATCCAACGTTCAACGCCAGTCCACCCAATCAGCCACCCACTCAACTTCATTATTGCTCACGCAATCCAATCCAGCAACTCCAACCCAATCTAATCATGCCCAAGTGAAACATCCAATTTTCGAGTTATCGCAAAACAGCAGCCTACGGAGCGTTCTACAACCGTTGTTCAAGCGAATTTCTCCAGCAATAACGAAACCACTCTATTACCCACAGCCATCGTACATGTTGAGCATCTAGGCGAATTATACTCACTTAGAGCTCTCATCGACCAGGGGTCACAAAAGCCTTCATATCTGAAAAATGTCAGAAAAGGTTGCAATTGCCTACATTCAAAGAAAACTTCTCTATAACTGGAATGGGCGGCTCAATGATTGAAAACGCTAATCGCGTTTGTCATCTCGTTCTTGTAGCCAAAAGAAACAATATGCGCATAGAAGCCAAGGCAATTGTACTTCACAAACTAACCAGTTTTCTCCCAACTTTCCCGATGAAAAAACCCAATGTCGACGTCAAAACGGACTTAGATTTGGCTGACCCATATTTCTTCAACCCTTCTCAGATTGATATCATCATTGGCAGCGATTTAATGCCACAAGTTCTGCTGGAAGGAGTCAAACATAACGTATTCGGGAATCTTTTAGCGCAAAACTCCATATTTGGGTGGTACCTCAGTGGACCAATGAACCGAGAGGTGTTATCATCATTCCATACTCACGTCATGGAGGACGACAGCGAGAAAATAAATTCTCAACTTAAAAAATTCTGGGAAATCGAAGAATTACCAGAGCATCATACACCATCCGAAGATGATGTATTTTGTGAGACATTCTATGTCAACACAACATACCGCCAAGATGACGGGCGATATGTTGTTCATCTTCCGTTCAAAAGAACATTTCCATCTAGTCTCAGTATCGGTCGTTCTCGTTCCCAAGCCATGAAGCAAGCCATTCGTATGGAACATACACTCAGCAAAAATCCCGACCTAAAAGAAGAATATACTCAAGTATTGGAGGAATACTTAACTTTAGAGCACATGAAACCAACCTCTTCTGAGGAAATCCATGATAATAGAAAGTATCTATCTTTTTATTTACCTCATCATTCGGTCATTCGTGCCGAAAGCAAGTCAACAAAAGTACGAGTGGTATTTAATACCTCTAAGCCCTCCGAAACTGGACTTTCGCTCAACGATGTTCTCCATACCGGTCCCACTTTACAAACCGATTTAATGGTCGTCATCTTAAATTGGCGACTTTACCGATATGTTTTCAATGGAGACATCCAAAAAATGTATCGGCAGATCCTAGTACACGAACAGGACCAGCAATTTCAACGCATCCTCTTCCGTAGGAAAAATGAAAATAAAGTCAGCGACTTTGCGCTCAAAACAGTCACTTACGGCGTTAACTGCGCCCCGTATTTGGCGATCCGTACTTTACACCAATTAGCAAAAGATTCCTCACACTCTTATCTATTAACCAAACGTATTCTTACCGAGGAAACATATGTCGATGACATCTTATCCGGGGGCCATTATATCCCATCCTCCTTAAATGCACAATCGCAACTCATTCAGTGCTTATTAATGGCTGGATTTCCTCTGAAAACGATTACAGCCAATCACCCACAACTTCTAAAAAATATTCCAACAGAAGATTTCCTGGACTCCGACTTTCTTAAGTTTGATAGTTCCAGCTCCACTAAAACACTGGGCATACGGTGGAATGCCCTTAACGATTCATTTTCATATTCTATTCAGCCAATAAACCCATCAACAAGTGCAACAAAGCGTCAAATTCTTTCGTCGGTGTCAAAACTTTTTGACCCGGCAGGGTGGCTATCGCCCATCATTATTCAAGCAAAAATGCTTTTACAACAACTTTGGCTAGAGGGCACAGAATGGGACGAATGCGTGAAACCACTTTCACTGCACAAGTGGAATCAATTTGTCGTAGATTTACCAGCAATAGATCAAATTCAAATACCCCGAAGGACAAAATTCGCTCCCGATCGAAAAATCCAAATTAACGGATTTTGTGACTCTTCTGAAAAAGCCTACTGTGCATCAATTTATATTCGCGCCCATTCACATGATAATCATGTTACTTCTCATTTACTGTTTTCCAAATCTAAAGTGGCTCCATTACAAACCATAAGCCTTCCGCGCTTAGAGTTATGTGGAGTAGTTTTATTATCCAAGGCAATTAAAAACGTTATTTCCCAGCTTCCGCTCGGAAAATATGAGTTATTCCTCTGGTGCGATTCATCTATAGTCCTCTCGTGGTTAGAAAAAGCACCATGTACTTGGAAAGTATATGTGGCAAACCGCACAACCCAGATAATCAAAAATGTCGGGAACGTCAAATGGAGGCATATTTCATCTAACCAAAACCCGGCCGATTTGGGCACACGCGGCTGCAAGCCCCAAGAGTTAGTCCATAACTCACTTTGGTGGCACGGTTCCGAATGGCTAGTGAAACCTGCGGAGCAATAACCAATATCCTTTCAACAAAAAATTATTCCCCCCGAGATTCGCAAAGCTGAAACCTTTCATACATTAGAAGAGGAACGTGACATTCTGAGTCGATTTTTATAATGGCCCAGAGCAGTACGAGTTATTTCATACATATTTCGTTTCTTTAACCAAATTAAATCACATCATATACAGTCCACTTCCGAATCTTCATACGAAACAATAGTACTTTCGCAAGCCGAAATCCAATTTGTGAAAATTCGACTCATATCACTCGCTCAGAAACGCCATTATCCAAACGAATATTCAAAACTTTCAAACTCCCAAACAGTATCAAAACGGAGTTCACTTCTTTCATTAAATCCATTACTGGATAAAGATGGTATTCTTAGAGTAAACGGACGTTTGGCAAATGCTTCGCTTTCTTACAACGAAAGGCATCCAATTATTCTGCCAGAATCATCAAGATTTTGCTACTTATTTCTCCAATTTGTTCACAATCTGCTAATGCACGCAGAACATCAACTCATGATCAGAGTAGCCAAACAGGAATATTTCATCCCGAGACTTAAGTCTAAAGTTAAACAAACCATTTTCAATTGTAAAATATGTACGATTCATAAGCAAAAAATGCGAACACAAATCATGGCAGCATTACCACCAGAAAGATGCCCTTATTCCTTACCATTTACTCGAACGGGCATTGATTTTGCAGGACCTTTTGATATAAAATCAGCTAACACTCGTAAGGCACCCTTTCTCAAGGGGTATGTATGCGTTTTCGTATGCTTTTCTACTAAAGCGATACACTTGGAGCTCTGCTCCGATCTTTCTACCAAAGCTTTCTAAGCAGCTTTCTCTAGATTCGTCGGTCGACGCGGTCTACCTCAACTTATCTTTTCTGACAACGGGAAAAACTTTGTAGGAGCAAGTCGGGCCCTTCAAAGGGATCTCCAACAATTTCTAAAAGAAGCATCCTCCGACATCCGCTCGAAATACACCATCCACGGACTCGAATGGCGCTTTATTCCCCCAAACGCACCGCATATGGGTGGCTTATGGGAAGCTGCGGCGAAGAGTTTCAAATTACATTTCAAAAGAGTCGCGGGAAACATGCACTTCACCTTTGAAGAATTCGCAACCCTGCTTACCCGCATCGAAGCAGTACTCAACTCTCGTCCTTTATCACCTATGTCAAATAATCCGCTAGACTTAGTAGCTCTGACTCCAGGGCATTTCTTACGAGGTGCACCACTACTCGCTATTCCCGAACCGGAAGCTGAAAACCTCTACCTTCAAAATCGCTGGGAGAAATTTAAATTGCTCCATCAGCATTTCAGTATTCGTTGGAAGGAAGAATATTTAAAAGAGTTGCATAAAAGATATAAATGGAAATGCCAACAAAAAGATCTTAAAGTTAATGATTTTGTCGTCATCAAAAATGAATTGACACCACCAAACGAATGGCGGTTAGGGAGAGTTGAAAAGGTGTACTATGGCTCAGATAACAAAGTTCGTGTTGCAGACGTTCGAACACAACATGGCCTTTTTACAAGACCAATTATCAAATTATGACCTCTGCCCATTGCGTCAGAGATAACTCACCCAAACCCCTGACTACAATCTACCCCATTATCTTTGTGCATTGTCCTAGCCAATAATTTCTCAAGACCCCCTACTAACGTTTTACCCTATTTACAGAGCAATCATGGTTCGCCACAGCAGCCCATCGCCACATCGCCATCATCGCCCTATTGTTCATTTGCGCTTGGCACCACGCAGAAACGGAACTCACCATCGTCGACTTGATCCTACCGTCCACTTGTGTCTGGTGTGTCATCGCTATCACGCCCTTCGATTTTGTAGGATGTTCTTAAATATGAACGTGGAAGAGCGAATTCGTTGTGTGCGGATCTTCGAATACTGCTCCAACTGCTTGGCTCGAACACACCGTGTGAAGCAGTGTACGTCAGCGGACAGCTGCAAAACCTGTAATAGGAACCATCATACCTTATTGCACCGTACGCAAATGGGCGCACCGCAAACTGCAAACTTGCCTTGAAANCCATCGTCGACTTGATCCTACCGTCCACTTGTGTCTGGTGTGTCATCGCTATCACGCCCTTCGATTTTGTAGGATGTTCTTAAATATGAACGTGGAAGAGCGAATTC
>NW_016166282.1:7421-24777 GCF_001687245.7 Rhagoletis zephyria | reverse complement strand
GCGTTTTATAAACAAAAAATCAACGTTTTGTAAGCTTAATGTTTGTAATTGAAAACTTAAAAAAAAACTTTCTTTAAGTTTATTTTGCTTATNAAACTTTTTTTGAACCTTTATTATAAGTTTACACTTTTACGCTTATAAAAAGCTTTCTTTTGAACATTTATTACAAGTTTATATTTCTACGCTTATAACCAATGTTCCTTTTCGATTATATTACGCTTACTTTCAAGCGTTTTATAAACAAAAAATCAACGTTTTGTAAGCTTAATGTTTGTAATTGAAAACTTAAAAAAAAACTTTCTTTAAGTTTATTTTGCTTATTGGGAAGCTTTCCATACGCATACATTTGTTTGTAGAAGATTTTAATTCGTTTGTGAAAGCCTTTGGAAATTCACAAAGTAGAATTTTGGAAATTTAAAAATTTATAAAAACAATTTTCTGCTTAGAAATAGAAAACTTGTTACTTCACATGTATGAGCACCTGGTATTGGGAAATGAAAATATCAATTTGAAAATAAAAACTGCCATAAAGACAGGTTGCAGGAAAATGGACACACATTTTTTGTTATATTCAAAAATTACATAATATGTATACGTATATGTACATAAATCATGTATATGTATGTATGATAGATTCGAACTTTTTTGCAAACATTGAAGCGTCCGGCGAGAAATGTGAAACAATATTTTAAGCATATATTGGAATAAAAAGAAAATGTATGTCTTTTCTTAACATTATTTATTTAACATGCTAACATTTTAAAAGATAAAACTTCATAAGTATTCCTATACTTCCTATGAAGTTTTCAAATACTACTGAATGCAATCAACATACTCAAGTACTCTGGAAAAGCGGAACAGTGCTTTATGTAGCAGAGCTCTGTTGAGTAACATTGCTCAGTTCCTCAAATTTATGATGTTCTCTTTTTTTGTTCCTATCTTTTTAAGTACTCTAAAATATATGTTCCATTTACTCATGTACACACTTGTGAAGAGTATTTCTGCTGGTATATTTGCAGTGCTTTAGTTCATAAAAGGATGTTATTAAGCTCTGCTAATGCAGGGCAGCTTTCTTCCAACAAATGGTTTAGTCATAGTTACCAAATCTTAGTTGGGGCAGCCACGATTTGGTTTGAGAGAACATATTCATGCTTGTGAGCCACCCCTAAAGAGTGCTTAGCGCTCTCTGAGCACATGTGTGTTTCACATACGAAGAAGGCCAGCTGAGCAATGCACACCCTACAAGAATTGTGTGATGGAAACTAACACATTCTCATTTATCTTACTAACACATTTGCAAATTTTGCGTTGGTTAAAAAGAGACCATTAAATAAGGCCATACGTTGGAGGAAGACGGAAGATCACATGTACACAAATGTTTACATCAGATTTTTCACACTGCCCTTTTAGAATTTGATAGAAACTTGTAGGTAGCCAGTGACAGAAATCTCTATCAGTCTTGCCACTCAAATGATTTGTCAAATGATAGTCACTGTTCTTGCAGGGCACAGTTCCACTTATTGAATCGTTTAAATGTGCTAGTATGCCGACCGTTATGTCGATCACTGCGCTAGGTAGAGAAAGAAAAGTGTTCGCTATGACATGCCCAGACTTGTTTGTCTCAGTTTCAGTTTTGCTATCGCCGCGAGTTGTTTCGGTGCGCGTATAGTTATTTAAAAATATAAAGTTTGATGCCAACCGGGGTTTCTCAGTGGATATATAATTCATGTGAATTATAATTTGAAAGTGTCTATTTAGCCAAGGAAAAAGCAAAGCAGTATACTTAAACCAGCACTTCCAGTAGATATTGACCTGGGTTTTTGCACGACTGTTCCTGTTTCATCGTTTCTTTTTAGGAAATTCTTACCACCATATATGTATGTACATATGCATTATTTGCACTAGTAACTATTTATGTAAATATGTATGTATTTTCTATGCTTAATATATGCAAATAAAAGAAGAAAGTAAACACAACAACCATCGAGTAAATTTTTATTTGTGTCAAACTGAAACTTTTTTTCCAATAATAAACGGTTAGCTGATTCAAGTCTACAGCAAGTTCACAAAATTAATTGAAAACTAGTATCAACCAAAGCATTGTTTATATTTGCTCAACAATGATTTTATTCAACTAACAATATTGTCCAATCAAGGTAGTCGTATTGTAATTATTAACAGATATACATTTGTCCCAACTAGAAGTCTCAAGTAAATTGCAGACTTTCGTGAACTAGACATTTATTTCGCCATATCCAACTAAGCCACTTGGTAACTATAACCAAAAATTGGTAATTATAACTAAACCTTTTTCTGGGTGTATTTAGTAGTGAATCAAAATATGCGGCAGCTACATCAATTTTAAAAGATGAAATATCGCGATCGTATTTAAAATTAAATTTACGAATAAATACATCTTTAGTTCTAATTTTAGTCGATATGTATGACTTTATATCATCCGAAGAAGTATCTTTAGCAAATGTAGAGACAAAGATTGATCTTCTCGGAGGAATTACAACCAACTTTTTGGTAATGATGTCTGATATGCGGGGTTCCGAATTATTCGGAGGAACTAAGTTAGACAGTGCAGCTTCAGATGTTGATGGCAACACCGTTAAATCAACGGTTTGATTGACGTTATTATTTTTAGATGTAGACCTATTTGATATGGCTGTATATAGCGGAGCCTCCAATGCCTGAGGGCATGGAGAAGAAAGATTAATAAGTTCCAATGACTGGGATGGAGGATTTTTCTGACTAGATTCAGTGACTATCTTTTAAGTGGACTAATAACACGCCTACCTGTATTTTCTCGGCTATCCTCAGAGTGTGGAGGGTTGTCGAGACATGTGAAAGACTTAAACATTTTTCGTAATGCTTAAATTTCTCAACAAGAACCGATAGGTCCTTCCCGACCTCAGAAAAACCATTTCTGGACTGCCTAAAGAATGCAAATAAATCAACTTCGGTTGATCTACATTTTTGATACGACCATCGAAGACCCTTTCCCTCGTTAATAGCGTCTAACACCCTACCGCTCAAACCAGCACATTTTATATGGGCAATCCCATCGCAGAGCCAGCATGACACATGGGAGTCGCTTTTAACGTGGCAATTGTAATTATATTTATTTATATGTTTTAGAAGCAAAAAAGCAAAACAGTTTCGAAAACGATGTATCAATCAGATAACCAATCAGCTGGTAAATATCGGTTTGAAAGCTATGTAGCGAACAGTTTTAAATACACTGTATATTTGACACCTAATAAACACAACACAAACAGCTGTGACAAAGATGAAACAGCAGAAATGACAAAAAGAGCAAAATCAATGTGCACAAACAAAAACAATTGTACAACAACAAAATATTATATGAAACAAAACACTCGGCACATGCAATTAAGAATATCAAGTTGAATTAATCAAATTTACAGGAAATTTTGATATTTTACTTATCTTTAAATTTTGCACCAGACGTTTATTCACACTTTTTTTATTTTTAATATTTTTATTGAGCTTTGTACCACGATTGTTTATTAGGAAAAATTGAAAAAGCAACAAAGTCTAAGCGGTAGAAGTTATAGCACTATTTCGGAGATCACCACATCTCCTCATCAGACTTCTTTTTTCTAGACTTCAGCAGGGATCGAACCTGCGTATTCGATGTTCAAAGTCAGAAGCGTTAACCACTGAGCTATGTACATCCCGTAAACTCTTGTTGCTAATTCATTTTCCTTATTCAACCAACTACTATCAAGTGCAGCTGATTTGCCGCTATTTAAACTCGACAGCGTGGTTGTTGTTGTCAATTCTATACATCCATTTGCTTATTTGCTTTTTTGTATAGTTTCAGGCAGGCTCTTCCTAAACTATGTATTTGTCAATGTTATTGTGGCTTGTTAACATTTTATTTTTAATATTTTTATTGAGCTTTGTACCACGATTGTTTATTAGGAAAAATTGAAAAAGCAACAAAGTCTAAGCGGTAGAAGTTATAGCACTATTTCGGAGATCACCACATCTCCTCATCAGACTTCTTTTTTCTAGACTTCAGCAGGGATCGAACCTGCGAATTCGATGTTCAAAGTCAGAAGCGTTAACCACTGAGCTATGTACATCCCGTAAACTCTTGTTGCTAATTCATTTTCCTTATTCAACCAACTACTATCAAGTGCAGCTGATTTGCCGCTATTTAAACTCGACAGCGTGGTTGTTGTTGTCAATTCTATACATCCATTTGCTTATTTGCTTTTTTGTATAGTTTCAGGCAGGCTCTTCCTAAACTATGTATTTGTCAATGTTATTGTGGCTTGTTAACATTTTATTTTTAATATTTTTATTGAGCTTTGTACCACGATTGTTTATTAGGAAAAATTGAAAAAGCAACAAAGTCTAAGCGGTAGAAGTTATAGCACTATTTCGGAGATCACCACATCTCCTCATCAGACTTCTTTTTTCTAGACTTCAGCAGGGATCGAACCTGCGAATTCGATGTTCAAAGTCAGAAGCGTTAACCACTGAGCTATGTACATCCCGTAAACTCTTGTTGCTAATTCATTTTCCTTATTCAACCAACTACTATCAAGTGCAGCTGATTTGCCGCTATTTAAACTCGACAGCGTGGTTGTTGTTGTCAATTCTATACATCCATTTGCTTATTTGCTTTTTTGTATAGTTTCAGGCAGGCTCTTCCTAAACTATGTATTTGTCAATGTTATTGTGGCTTGTTAACATTTTATTTTTAATATTTTTATTGAGCTTTGTACCACGATTGTTTATTAGGAAAAATTGAAAAAGCAACAAAGTCTAAGCGGTAGAAGTTATAGCACTATTTCGGAGATCACCACATCTCCTCATCAGACTTCTTTTTCTAGACTTCAGCGGGATCGAACCTGCAAGCTTAACGCTCTTATGTAGGTATGGCACTCAGTACGGCAGTCATACCAACTACGAGTACATATGTACAAGTATACTTGAAAATAGATAATTGCGTCTCAGTCAAGCTGTTTATAGAACTTTTCTTTCTGTGTGCAACTCAAACCGGCCGCCGTATTTATTCATACCAAAATTAATTTCTCGGAACCCCGGTGACTTTTCTACGGAACCCTTGGGTTCCGCGGAACACACTTTAAGAAGCTCTGTTTTAAGGTGCCATAAAGTAAGAGGATACCTGCCAGCAATTGGAAGAGAATTTTATCGCCTATCGCCCCGATGTCACTTCTTCGTCACTATTAGAAATTATCAAAGCGATAATAACTTATTTCTCAAAAACAAAAAACATTTCTGTCGCTTTTCTATCTTCTTAACAGGTGCTCGGACGATAACAAGGCAAATCTTGAAAGTTCAATCAAGTAAAATTATATTTTTGTTTTCTAAACTTTTTTGTTTTTCAGTTAACGTGCAAGCAATCATATTCGAATAACAAATAATAAAATAACTTTTAAATTTTAAACTGATGCGTTATTCGATTTATTATGTTAATGCCTTTTTACCATACATTTTTGGAACTGCTTTTTAAAAGGTGAATTTCATAAAATATAAGAGCTTTTGAGCTAGCAATCTAAGCCGAAAGCAGAATGAAAATGGCTAAGTTACTCTGCCGCTGTGGTTGCAAGCTCAGAGGTACCCCAAATTTCCTATTAAGTTTTATCAAAAACTAGCAGAGCACCCTACGTCGTTCGGGGCAAGGTGTATTAAACAAGGTGTGATTGACAATTCAGTGCGGCTCTCTTTTAAGGTAATGTCAAAAAGTATTAACAAATAAATTAACCCTTAGTTTTGCATGTATCTTGTCAGCACTGATGCCCTAGGCTTTTATTTTGATTATAGCTTTGTTTTACTTACATTACCTGGAATATATGTACNTACCAAAATTAATTTCTCGGAACCCCGGTGACTTTTCTACGGAACCCTTGGGTTCCGCGGAACACACTTTAAGAAGCTCTGTTTTAAGGTGCCATAAAGTAAGAGGATACCTGCCAGCAATTGGAAGAGAATTTTATCGCCTATCGCCCCGATGTCACTTCTTCGTCACTATTAGAAATTATCAAAGCGATAATAACTTATTTCTCAAAAACAAAAAACATTTCTGTCGCTTTTCTATCTTCTTAACAGGTGCTCGGACGATAACAAGGCAAATCTTGAAAGTTCAATCAAGTAAAATTATATTTTTGTTTTCTAAACTTTTTTGTTTTTCAGTTAACGTGCAAGCAATCATATTCGAATAACAAATAATAAAATAACTTTTAAATTTTAAACTGATGCGTTATTCGATTTATTATGTTAATGCCTTTTTACCATACATTTTTGGAACTGCTTTTTAAAAGGTGAATTTCATAAAATATAAGAGCTTTTGAGCTAGCAATCTAAGCCGAAAGCAGAATGAAAATGGCTAAGTTACTCTGCCGCTGTGGTTGCAAGCTCAGAGGTACCCCAAATTTCCTATTAAGTTTTATCAAAAACTAGCAGAGCACCCTACGTCGTTCGGGGCAAGGTGTATTAAACAAGGTGTGATTGACAATTCAGTGCGGCTCTCTTTTAAGGTAATGTCAAAAAGTATTAACAAATAAATTAACCCTTAGTTTTGCATGTATCTTGTCAGCACTGATGCCCTAGGCTTTTATTTTGATTATAGCTTTGTTTTACTTACATTACCTGGAATATATGTACATATTTTGTCAATAAAATAAAACAAATTGTTTATAAAATAGTTTTAGCAATTTTCTTGTTTTTAATTGCCCAAGTTTTATGCTTCTGTGCGTTTATTTTTATATTTAAAATTTTTATCCTAAACATTANACGAGTACATATGTACAAGTATACTTGAAAATAGATAATTGCGTCTCAGTCAAGCTGTTTATAGAACTTTTCTTTCTGTGTGCAACTCAAACCGGCCGCCGTATTTATTCATACCAAAATTAATTTCTCGGAACCCCGGTGACTTTTCTACGGAACCCTTGGGTTCCGCGGAACACACTTTAAGAAGCTCTGTTTTAAGGTGCCATAAAGTAAGAGGATACCTGCCAGCAATTGGAAGAGAATTTTATCGCCTATCGCCCCGATGTCACTTCTTCGTCACTATTAGAAATTATCAAAGCGATAATAACTTATTTCTCAAAAACAAAAAACATTTCTGTCGCTTTTCTATCTTCTTAACAGGTGCTCGGACGATAACAAGGCAAATCTTGAAAGTTCAATCAAGTAAAATTATATTTTTGTTTTCTAAACTTTTTTGTTTTTCAGTTAACGTGCAAGCAATCATATTCGAATAACAAATAATAAAATAACTTTTAAATTTTAAACTGATGCGTTATTCGATTTATTATGTTAATGCCTTTTTACCATACATTTTTGGAACTGCTTTTTAAAAGGTGAATTTCATAAAATATAAGAGCTTTTGAGCTAGCAATCTAAGCCGAAAGCAGAATGAAAATGGCTAAGTTACTCTGCCGCTGTGGTTGCAAGCTCAGAGGTACCCCAAATTTCCTATTAAGTTTTATCAAAAACTAGCAGAGCACCCTACGTCGTTCGGGGCAAGGTGTATTAAACAAGGTGTGATTGACAATTCAGTGCGGCTCTCTTTTAAGGTAATGTCAAAAAGTATTAACAAATAAATTAACCCTTAGTTTTGCATGTATCTTGTCAGCACTGATGCCCTAGGCTTTTATTTTGATTATAGCTTTGTTTTACTTACATTACCTGGAATATATGTACATATTTTGTCAATAAAATAAAACAAATTGTTTATAAAATAGTTTTAGCAATTTTCTTGTTTTTAATTGCCCAAGTTTTATGCTTCTGTGCGTTTATTTTTATATTTAAAATTTTTATCCTAAACATTAAAAAGTAGGATTTTACATTTGTTTCCAATTTTATATGTGAGCTTAACTCTAACACTTTTGAAATTAAATTTTTTTCATGCGAAATAGTTTTCCATTAAAGACTTTGCTTCGAGCACTTTTAAATTAAGCTCTTCCATACTTGCTTGCATGGTTTTAATTATTTCGGTAAGAGGAAATATTTCTGTTCTTAACGCGCATTCTAAAGAGTCGCCTGTTTGAGTTTGGACATCAACAAAGATCGCGTACTAAATCCTCACTCGAATCAGTTATTTCGTATTGCATTGGGACTGCGCCTGGGTATAAACGAGCTCGTTTGAAAGTGCTTGATTCGGACGGATAACTAATGAAATCACTTTCCTTGAAGTGGCTTTCACAAACGCGAGATGAATCACGCAGTACAACACCACAGCTTTCTTCCCATCGCTGCCGTCTTAATTCGCAACTAGGTGGTTTAAAACATCGCACTATTTTCGTGTCCTGACTTTTATTGCATTCAGCGCACCGTTCAAACGTTTTGCTCCGTTTCATCTTGGTTTCCTTACATTAAATATTTAAGATAAGTCGAACGTATTTACTTATTACCCAACTTTAAATGTACTTATTAGCTCTCCTCGGCGGTTTATCTCTTAACAATTTCCCGTTTATTAAGAAAATTTGTTGCTTGAAAAATTTGTGTGTAACTTTTTTTTTAAACAAATTAAAATAAAAAAATNTTCGTCACTATTAGAAATTATCAAAGCGATAATAACTTATTTCTCAAAAACAAAAAACATTTCTGTCGCTTTTCTATCTTCTTAACAGGTGCTCGGACGATAACAAGGCAAATCTTGAAAGTTCAATCAAGTAAAATTATATTTTTGTTTTCTAAACTTTTTTGNGTTTCCTTACATTAAATATTTAAGATAAGTCGAACGTATTTACTTATTACCCAACTTTAAATGTACTTATTAGCTCTCCTCGGCGGTTTATCTCTTAACAATTTCCCGTTTATTAAGAAAATTTGTTGCTTGAAAAATTTGTGTGTAACTTTTTTTTTAAACAAATTAAAATAAAAAAATAAAAATTCAAATGGGTTAAGAATTCATTTCAGTTTGACATTATAGCCTGTTTCTTATGAGAGCAATGTCAAAATCAATCACACTTTGTTGAATACATTTTGGTTTGGGGTAAACAGATCAAAATATAAAACAGTAATACAAATATTCAGTTCAGCATAAATTAAAGGAGACAAACTATTTTCTTTTTGGTTGTTTGTGTTTCCGACAGGGTAAGTATGAAAAATGACACTGATGATGGCACAACGCCGAAACCGGTTTGCCTCCAAACCAAATTTGACAAGGGATGACGGAAAATCGTTCCACAATACATCACAAACTATTTTCTTTTTTTACATTAAGGCATACTTATGAGCTATACTTTTCGCTTTATCGTGCTTTAACTAATATATATTGATCATCACTTGTACTACAAATCTTGTCCCATTATTAATATTAGGTGGATTAAGGTAACGATCAAGTTTCTAAATTAAAATTATTCTACTACGGTACATTCCGTTTAGCTGCCTATTCGATTAGCTGTTTTATGTATAGCTGCACTTTTATGGTAGAATGCTTAATTCCGAAGGAGTTTTATTCATTAAGAATGAACCTTTTTCGTTTAACAGCATCGCGGGATTAAAAAACAGATTTAATTTCAAAATAATCTAAAGACGGTAAGGTTTGAAAAAAAAAACACACACACAGATTTAAATATCCAAGTTATCTAATAGATGAATACAGATATGTATATCCCCCTTTTACAAACTCATTTATGTATACTTTACTCTGAGCACCTTCCATAGATACCTATGTCTGAATACCAAATTTCAAGTTCATGTGACTTATGGTTCCCAATTTATGGGTGAATAAAAATTTCACGCCTACGGGATGTGCCACACCCCCTTTTATAAACTCATTCATATACACCTTACTATAAGTACCTACCATAGATATGTCTGCATACCAAATTTAAATTTCATGTGACTTATGGTTTTGAAGTTATAGCTGATAAAAATTTCCACGCCTATGGGATTTGCCACGCTGTCTTTTACAAACTCATTTATATTTATATTTTTATAAGCACCTACCATAGCTATACCTGCATACCAAATCTCAAGTTCATGGGGCTTATGGATCCGAAGTTATAGCTGATAATATATTCCACGCCTATTGGATGTGCCACGCCCCCTTTTAGAAACTTGTTTATATATACCCTCGTATGAGCATCTACCATTGATATGTCTGCATACCAAATTTCAAGTTCGTGGGACTTATGGTACCGAAGTTATGGCTGATAAAAAATTCCACGCCTATGCGATGTGCCACGCTCCTTTTTACAAACTCGTTTATATATACCCTCGTATAAGCACCTACCATTGATATGTCTGCATACCAAATTTCAAGTTCGTGGGACTTATGGTACCGAAGTTATGGCTGATAAAAAATTCCACGCCTATGCGATGTGCCACGCTCCTTTTTACAAACTCGTTTATATATACCCTCGTATAAGCACCTACCATTGATATGTCTGCATACCAAATTTCAAGTTCGTGGGACTTATGGTACCGAAGTTATGGCTGATAAAAAATTCCACGCCTATGCGATGTGCCACGCTCCTTTTTACAAACTCGTTTATATATACCCTCGTATAAGCACCTACCATTGATATGTCTGCATACCAAATTTCAAGTTCGTGGGACTTATGGTACCGAAGTTATGGCTGATAAAAAATTCCACGCCTATGCGATGTGCCACGCTCCTTTTTACAAACTCGTTTATATATACCCTCGTATAAGCACCTACCATTGATATGTCTGCATACCAAATTTCAAGTTCGTGGGACTTATGGTACCGAAGTTATGGCTGATAAAAAATTCCACGCCTATGCGATGTGCCACGCTCCTTTTTACAAACTCGTTTATATATACCCTCGTATAAGCACCTACCATTGATATGTCTGCATACCAAATTTAAAGTTCGTGGGACTTAGGGTTCCGAAGTTACGGCTGATAAAAAATCCCACGCCTATGGGATGTGCCACACCCCCTTTCTCAAACTCATTTATATATGCCCTCATATAAGCACCTGCCATTGGTATGTCTGCATACCAAATTTCAAGTTCGTGTGACTTATGGTTCCAAATTTATAGCTGATAAAAAATTCCACGCCTATGGGATGTGCCACGCCCCCCTTTAACAAACACGTTCATATATACCCTCATATAATCACCTACCATTGATATGTCTGCGTACCAAATTTCAAGCTCGTGTGGCTTGTGGTTCCGAAGTTATAGCTGATAAAAAATTCCACGCCTATGGGATGTGCCACGCCCCCCTTTAACAAACACGTTCATATATACCCTCATATAATCACCTACCATTGATATGTCTGCATACCAAAATTCAAGTTAGGTGGGCTTGTGGTTCAGAAGTTATAGCTGATAAAATATTCCATGCCTATGTGGTGTGCCACGCCTCTTTTTACAAACTCGTTTATATATACATTCGTATAAGCACCTACCATTGGTATATCTGCATACCAAATTTCAAGTTCGAGTTATTTGTGGTTGCGAAGTTATAGCTGATAAAATATTCCATGCCTATGTGGTGTGCCACGCCTCTTTTTACAAACTCGTTTATATATACATTCGTATAAGCACCTACCATTGATGTGTCTGCATACCAAATTTCAAGTTCGAGTTATTTGTGGTTGCGAAGTTATACCTGATAAAAAATTCCACGCCTATGGGATATGCCACGCCCCCTTTCACAAACTCATTTAACATTGATATGTCCGCATAACAAATTTCAAGTTCGAGTGATTAGTGGTTTCGAAGTTATAAAAATTCCACGCCTATGGGATATGTCACGCCCCTTATACAAACTTGTTTATATATACCCTCGTATAAGCACCTACCATTGATATGTCTGCATACCAAATTACAAGTTCGTGTGACTTATGGTTCCAAAGTTATAGCTGATAAAATATTCCACGCCTATGGGATATGCAACGCCCCCTTTTACAAACTCGTTTATACATACCCTCCTAAAAGCACCTACCATCGGAATGTCTGCATACCAAATTTCAAGTTCGTGTGACTTATGGTTCCAAAGTTATAGCTGATAAAATATTCCACGCCTATGGGATATGCAACGCCCCCTTTTACAAACTCGTTTATACATACCCTCCTAAAAGCACCTACCATCGGAATGTCTGCATACCAAATTTCAAGTTCGTGTGACTTATGGTTCCAAAGTTATAGCTGATAAAATATTCCACGCCTATGGGATATGCAACGCCCCCTTTTACAAACTCGTTTATACATACCCTCCTAAAAGCACCTACCATCGAAATGTCTTTATACCATATTTCGAGTTCGTGTGACTTATAGTTCCGAAGTTATAGCAGATAAAGAGATCCACGCCTATGGGATGTGCCACGCCCCACTTTACAAACTCGTTTATATATACATTCGTATAAGCACCTACCATTGGTATGTCTGCATACCAAATTTCAAGTTCGTGGGACTTATGGTTCCGAAGTTATAGCCGATAAAAAATTCCACGCCTATGGGATGTGCAACGCCCCCTTTTACAAACTCGTTTATACATACCCTCCTAAAAGCACCTACCATCGGAATGTCTGCATACCAAATTTCAAGTTCGTGGGACTTATGGTTCCGAAGTTATAGCCGATAAAAAATTCCACGCCTATAGGATGTACCACGCCCCCTTTTACAAACTGGTTTATACATTCGCTGCTATAAGCACCTACCATTGGTATGTATGCATACCAAATTTCAAGTCCGTGGGACTTATGGTTCCGAAGTTATAGCTGATAAAAAATTCCCCGCCTATGGGATGTGCCACGCCCCCTTTTGCAAAGTCGTTTATATATACCCACCTATAACCACCTACCATTTGTATGTCTGCATACCAAATTTCAAGTTCATGTGACTTATGGTCTGGAAGTTATGGCTGATTAAATTTTTCACGCCTATGGGAGGTGCCACGCCCCTTGTCGGATCCCAATTTTTTTCACCCTATGTTAGGCCTTGGTGTCATGGCAATACTGTGAGGACCAAATATCCCTGAGGAATTTAGCCCACACAAGCAATACGACACCGCACAACAGCCAGTCAAGCAACACAACTCATAGCAACACAACCCGTAGAAACACCCGACAGCATCTTTGTGACCATGACAACGAAACATCACACAGCAACATGTGGCTGCACGACCACGCAACATCAAGCACGCAGCCCATAAAATATAGAGCACAGCCAGAAAACAGTCAGTCAGCACGGAGCTGTGGTCGCGAGTGAACGACTACAGTTGAAGGGAGCGATAGCTTGTGAGTGGTACGCACACACCACAAGACATCACTTTTCAAAGGTAGAGAACCATATTTTGTAGTGAGAACTACCGCTGAATGGAGCGATTGCTTGTGAGTGGTACACACACACCACAAGACATCACCACTCAGAGTAGTGATCATTAAAAACGGTTCCGATCACCGCTCGCCACTGTCTACCGCGAAGCCGCGTACGAACGACATCCGCTCGTTCGCCGTCAACGGCGCAACGCCAAGCGCGTCCGCAAGAGCGCTACTCGTCGCCGTCAACAGCGCAACGCCAAGCGGGCCAACAAGGGCGCTACTTACAGTCGCCTGCAGAGCCCCACTCACAAGGGCATTACTCATCGGCGTTAACCGAGCGCCTCTCATCGGCGCCGCCAACAGCGCAACACCAAGCGCACCCGCAAGAGCGCTACCCGTCGTCGTCAGCAGCGCCACGTCAAGCGCGCCAGCAAGAGCGCTATCCGGCGCCGCCAACAGCGCAACACCAAGCGCACCCGCAAGAGCGCTACCCGTCGCCGTCAGCAGCGCACGACAGGCGTACCGAGGCTAGCAGCGCGCCATTCAACGGCGTCAACAGAGCGCTGCTCACCAGAATTGAAGCCACGCCACTACCGCCTAACGGGCCCATAACGGGACAGGAAGCCGTTACCCAACCACTGCAAATGACGGCAGCAAATTTTGTTATTTGTTATATGTTCTTTGTAGAAACTAAGAAAATTAAATTAATAAAGTGCGATTTACCAGAGCCCCGAAACTACAAATTTATTGTAACGAACCCTGGACACGGCGAGTATACCCCAGCATCGTAGAAGAAGCGGCGGGGCGAATAGAACGCTTCGTTACAATACTCTGTCAAAATTTTGTTCGATTCTGTCTGCCCGTTTAGACTTCAACCTGGCACATACATACATACTTTCACAAATATATAGTAGATTCAACCAACAGAAGAGTCTTCTTTAACACTTCAGTCTTTATCGCACAAGTTACTGTCATTCCTATCGAAATAGATCCTAGTTGCTATTTCGCTTTCGTATCATAAAGACGTGACGTCTTGGTGGAACAGTTCTTCCCGAAAAATAGCGATATCATCGGTGATGATTTTCACAGAAATGTCGTGTCGAATTAGTAACTTCCGCAATATTAAATGCTGGCAGGGATATTGCCTAGTGTATGTATGTATAAAGGATCCAATACTTATTTCAATGAAGTTTTCAGAGATAGTTGTTTACTAATTTGGATTTGCTAGACACGATATCAATGTTCTTCTTCTTCATATTTGGCGCTGTAACTAGGGTTGCCAACATTTTCTAAGAAATTTATAGTACTTTTTCAAAAAAGTCTGAAAAAATATAGTACACTTCAAATATATACAGTATTTTTGTTTTTAAGTAAAAATGCTTTTTAAGTGTACATCTTTTTTCTTTCTTAAGCATTTCCTCTATAAAAATATATATTTCTTTGAAAGTATCATATGCTTTATCGCAATCAATATTTAAAATAATATAAATCAAAAGTTAATTTTGTATTGATGAGATAGTCGCTTTATTTCTCCCATCTCAATATTTCACAATCTTTAAAGAATAAACTCTTTCTGTGAATGCCGAAGTTGCAGGAATAGAGAGCACAAGCGAAATAATTTTAAGTAAATCACAGTGCGTATTTAACTCAGAATCGACAGTTAACTACAGATTTTCAGTACAAACTGTGAACTTGGCCCTAAGTATTTTTAAAAATGTTGCCATTTTTGATCTGTGGACTCTTTGTTTTAAGGTATAGTTCTTTTGATATTGTTATATCAGTATAAATGTCATCCATTTTAAAACATTTCTTTCTTGAAAATTACTGAAATATATTTATATATATAAATGCAAAATATAGTATTTTTGCATACTATATTTTCGTCCAACAGTATATAGTACGCAGACCCAAAAAATAGTACAATACTGTCAGCCGACATGGCAGCCCTGCCTGAGTATGAGGCAACGCAAGAGACGAGCGAGAAAATAGGGAGTCGTTCGTGTGATCCCGTCGAGTCAACATCGTCTGCGAATCGTGATTGTCATTAAATATATTCCAATTAATTATAGTCATTTCAATAAATAATATTATATACATTCTAAAGTACTAGAGGTAACAGACAATTCGTATTTTATTTAAAAGGAATAGAGATCGGTAATCCTGACGAGCAAGTGGCATTATCTGTTGTGTCATTATCAGAAGTGCGCGTAAATAAACCTCGCCGTAAATAAATGAAAGCAGTGGATATAGGAATTAAATAAATGACTGTGTGTGTGCACCAATTGAAGTGCGAATCAAAGAAAAAATTCCGACGCTCGGTATGTGTACATTTAAATAGTTAGAAAAATTGGGAAATTGCGACTCGCAAAGTAAACAAAATATATGTACATACATGTACGTTTGTGTATGCGATAATGGGCTGTTTTTGCTTACGCGTAAATGTACATTTAGCGCATTTAGCTCTAAATGCTACTCTAAATGTACATTTATCCATACAAAATTCGTCATCTAAATGCAACTCAATCTTTGCATTAAGAATCTAAATGCTAAAAGCAACCCTGCGTGTTCGAAGATTCGAACAAGATTTAATGAAAAAGAGTGGCAATACCGCTTGTTTCTGTGTACATACCATGATACAAAAAAGAAGGTAGTTTCAATAAACAACTTTTTGATTAAAAAGCAGATTTTTGACAATTGCTCAATTGTGAAATATTCGAAGCGGCATTACCCAATTGTAAGTTTTTTGGTGTGGGACATTTTATATCCTAAATTTGGGATTATAAAGTAAATAGTTGTATTAATATATAACTTTTAAAACTAATCAATATCTTATTTTGAAAACGTTTATATTTTACATTAAATTCGATAACAACTTGCCAAATCATTATTTTAATATTAACACAATTTTAGTGAACATATTTTAAAGTTATGTTAGTGTCCTCATGTCATCTCATTAATTCAATGTAGTTTTCTATATCGGATACGTGATTCTGAAATTACACATTTCGATGTGTTATTTAATACATATTGTCTTTGTCCATTTAACAGCAATGGAATTTACTTTGGAACTCATGGGCCGTAAAATTTTTCTAGCAACACATATTGTTTTCACATAAAATTTTGACACGCCCAAAATTGAAGGATAAAATAAATAGATAAAAACAAGTTTTCAATAAAACTGATTTGTGTAGTCCAGGGTCGTCTTTAGTAAATGTTTTTGAGGCTGTTTTAATATACCCTATCTTATTATATATTTCTTAGCTTTTCTACATTCTGAGAAGTTGGGAGAATGAAGTCTAATATTCTTTTGTGGTCAACTACGATGTTTGATTTCATTTTTTGCAATCATTAGTTCATTTCGCTTGAGGAGTCACAATGCCCATACCGGCTTTTATGAAATTTCGGACACAAGTTTTCCAATAATGGTTATAGGCTAAAATAAAACCGATATCTAAAGGGCGTGTAGAACCTCCCATACAAATCGAATTTTTCATAGTGCATATCTCTGGAAGTATTTGTGGTACTGTCCTGGAACTTTGTATGGATATATGTATATGAAGTCAATCTTAAGCTCATGGAAAAATAAGAGTTTATTGGAAAATGCGGCATGCCACCGTAGAACTAGGAATAGAGGTAAATGAAATCAATCCCAAACCTATGAAAAATGGGGGTATATGAAAACAATCTCGTAGCCGTTCAAAGAGCTAGCGGTATAAGCCAAATAAACTAAAATTCTGGTGACGCATAAAAACCTCTGGAAGCATTTACCTAGAATACAGAGATAAGGTATGTTTCCAACGAAAATATGTACAGAAAAACGGGCGCCACACCTTCTGGAAAGTAACATGATCACAGGGTGTATCCCGAAAACCATTTTAAGCTAAACCTTCAGGGATTATATTCTTGCCAAGACCCACAGGCATAAGCCGAAATTGCGTCGCAAGTTTTATGATCGGCTTGGGTAAGGTTTAACCACTTAACCCCCCTTTGTTTTCGTCGCTACTGAATTCTATAAACTGTCAGCTTTCACACAATTTAAAATATACATGTGTATTTAAAAATGTCATGAAAATTGTGTTGCTAGCTTCATGTTGCAAAATG
>NW_016166282.1:0-1934 GCF_001687245.7 Rhagoletis zephyria | reverse complement strand
TAAACCCATTAACACAGTCTTCAATTGTTTCTCTACTTAAGGGAAAGTGGTTGAAATACATTGGGTGTAACACTTTCCACACTTCCCTATAAAATTCCAAGAGAGCTGCGCATACTGTTGATTTGGCCACTCCAAACAAGTTCGCAATGCTACGATATTCCGCTGAGGACCCAAGAGCATATAGGGCGATGGCAACTCGTTTCTCCAAGCAGATGGTATTATGGAATCTTGTTTCCTTTCTCTTTAGGTGATCCAGAAAACTGCATAATTTTTTAAAAGCACTTCTATTCAGTCTAAAATTTTGTCTGAAGTTATTATCTCCAGAGCATTGGCACTCGACTTCCCAAAATGTACTTCCTCGATTCTGTTAAACGTTGGATTTATAAGTATACGTATATACATACATACATAAGTGATTATAATTTCGTTTTCATACCTGTTGTGGAGCAAAGGTTCTTTCTTTTGTTGAAAGTTCCAAGTGGATGTATTCCCATATTACAACTTGCACGTTTTCATACAGAATTAGCATCTCCATAAAGCGTGCACGTCTTTTTATTAATTCATATATTATATGGATGTGTTTATTTCTTCAATTTTCGCATAATTGATGGTCACGGATACATATAATTTCACCATTAATAAAATAAATTTAATTCGGCGCATTTTGCTTAAATTTCAATGTAAACAATAAACAGATGATTTCGAACTGGGGTATATGTACATTTGCTAAATGCGATAGCATGAACGCTCTTCGAAAATATATGTTCGAAAGTGCTAAATGTTGCATTTTAAATGCAGCAAAAACGCTGCATAACATTCGTGTGAGCAACGAGTTGAAGGTGCCACAACACGAAAACGAAACGAACGTTTATTTGAGATTTACTGATTCGTAGAATTGCATGGATAACAACGAAATCGAAACATTCGGCGATACAAACATATCTACACTCGAAGCGAACGTTGTGTTTGAAATTGTCCGAATTGTAACTTCGTATTCCAGTTAAACAACAAACAAGAATTTTCGTAGCATGAAAGTTGCCGAGCTGCGCAGCATATGTCGCGAAAATGGCATTCCCTGCCAGCCAAAAGTGGTGAAAAATCTGGTGAAACTGCGGGTTTCGGTCACTTCAAAACTGGTGACATTTGTATGGGCGGTGTGCAGATTGTCACCACTTTCCCCCCTGTACGTGTGAGCCTTGCATCACTGTCGCACTAGTTCAGATACTTCGTAAGGAAAACATATAGCTGCACTCGTCTAGCATTGCCCCCTTCTGCCGGCTCAGGATTGCATTCTCTCACAGCGAATTCAAAATAACCTTAGAAACTTTAAATAAAAAATCCTAAAATGTTTGCATTTTTATTTTGCCAAATTTATTTTCAAAATGTATAATATACATAATTAATAACCAATATTATGTATAAAACTGGTAATCAACATTGATAAATATATTTTTACATACATATATATGCGCTGGCTTAATTTCTTGTTACTAGTATTACTCATTTGCACATAGATGTTTAAAAAGTTGGAAAATTTCTATAAGAAAGTTAAGCGATTTTAATAATATTATAATCAAAAAAAGGTAATCGATTTATCTTTCTTTTGATATATATTAAAAGTTGCAAATCATTTATAATGGTTCACAAAAATTCAGTTTCATTACAACTTTGCAAAATTTGATTGCGTTTTTTCGACTTATATATAGACGGTTTGAAAAGTTGCAAAATTTCTATAAAAAAGTTAAGCGATTTTAACAATATTATAATCAAAAGAAAGGTAATCGGTTTACCTTTCTTTTGATATATATTAGCAGTTGCAAATCATTTATACTAGTTCACAAAAAACTCGTTTTGTTACAACTTTGCAAAATTTTACCACTTTTCCACTGCTTATAACGGGTGATTTTTTTGAGGTTAGGATTTTCATGCATTAG
>NW_016166281.1:9584-24778 GCF_001687245.7 Rhagoletis zephyria | reverse complement strand
TGCAAAAATATCGGTACAGCTGCTCTCGAGTTATTCGAACAGAAAAAACGGCTTTCAAAATATATATCAGTAAAGATAACAAATTAAATATATTTTTTTTTTATTAAATGTATCCTATTGAAAAATATTTACGAACGATTTTGTAAATAATTGCAGACATTTGAATTTAATTTCAACTAAAACTCAAAAAAAGTGGTAAGAGCTTTAAGCGGCTTTTGTACGGTGTTAGATTTAAGGTCGAATCCAAAGGCAAATTGTATAGTGCGAATAATTAGAACGCTTTCTGTACCGACTTAACTCTGTCAGAATACGTTTGATGTCTAGGGTTCCATGCAACGGATTCGTATTCTAAATTCGGCCTGACTAAGAAAGTGAGCTGAGTGTCTTATTTTTAACTTAGTTATTGATTTTAGGCGAAATATTTTGCTTGCTCATAAATTAAGAATGCGGCCTTAATTAAGATAGTGTGAACATAGCATAACTCCCAGGGCGCGGTAAATAATTCGAGTTTCAAATAATAGCAAGTAACAAAGAAACTGCACTGTTAAAAGTATAGTACCAGGTTGACTGAGCTTTGATCGGTGTGATATACTTTTTAATGCTTTCAAGGTTTTGGGTATCACATATTGGTCATTTGGATAGTTTAAAAAATATTTTGCAAAACAAAAAAAAATGGGGTTTGATAAATCCAAGTAACATTCTTACTTTAAAACTTAGGTTATTATATAGTTATTTTCTAAACAAAAAATAAATAGATATCCGATTCAAAATAGTTGGTAACCCTATTAAAAAGTCTTTTTAAATTGGGGATTTTTAAAATACCTTCCATTTCATACACATATTATGATGTTTTAATTAACTTGTAACTAATTTCGAATAGGTGCAACCTTAGACGACTCCTCTCGGAGATAATACCTATTTAGGTAAACTTAAAATGCAAAATATTATCTGTATACAAAATTTCATCATCGCTAGAGCCATTTGCGAGAACCTTATGAATATAAATATTTACCTACAAGAATTGATCGTTTAATGTAATAAGATTGAGGAGCAAAATTTCTCGCAAAAAGTTCAATCCGCCTTAGTTGTACAGAATTTTATTTGTATTTTAAAAAAGAAAACTAAAAACAAAGTTTTGCTCTATTTGGCCCATGGTTTCGCGAATGCATTGTTTTTTTTTTTTTTGTGTAAAATGTACTGTGTAGTATTACTTACAATGTTGTTGATGCAACAAGCAAAGCTTGCTTAAGCCATTAATTTTCTAATGAACTAACTAACTGTAATCTTATAGATAACTGATCTCCTTATAATAACACTGATTAGGGATTTGTACCTATTTAAATATGGGCATTTCCATGGTTTACGACTGTGATGGTTGTGCGAATTCAGTTTGAAGACAAAATAAGGAAAACTTCCGAATATTTATTTTTTTCATTTTTTAGTAGCACTTCTTTGGCAATTTTCTTTTGAGATATCTCCATTACGTTTGCACTTTGCTGCGCTTGTAGCACACTTGCTGCGATAAAAAAAAAATGAAATTTGCTACCCACTTACGCTTTTTAATTTATTCAACTTATGCAAATTACTATTACTTAAAAAATGTAGTAAACAGGCCACGGCTTTAAGATCTAAATTGATACTTTTACTGCTAATTAGTCAAGAACCGTCTAAGCAACTAAATACATCTGCTACATACATACAATAAGCCGCACAGGTAAAATTTCTACATAAACAACGAGTTTGTACAATTTAAGTGCCAGCCTTAACTGAATGTCGTACACAGCCAAAAAGCATACATAAATGTGCCAGAAGACAATGACCACGTATTGCGTGTCAAACCACTAGCAAGATGTTTTTCAAGCTTGGTACAGCGGATCCTGGAAGAGAGATAAAATGCAGCTGAACAGAAGCAAGAAGTTTAGTTAGCCTCATTGCAATTATTCGTAAAAGTAAAATTGTTGTAGCTGCAAAAAGTATTTTGTTCTAATTGTTCGGTATTTGGGAAAAGCTACTGTTTTTGTTATGAAATTTTTAATATGCATTTATGTAAAAAAAAACCCATTTGTAACTGTTGCTACCATTTATTGTTTTTNACTTATGCAAATTACTATTACTTAAAAAATGTAGTAAATAGGCCACGGCTTTAAGATCTAAATTGATACTTTTACTGCTAATTAGTCAAGAACCGTCTAAGCAACTAAATACATCTGCTACATACATACAATAAGCCGCACAGGTAAAATTTCTACATAAACAACGAGTTTGTACAATTTAAGTGCCATCCTTAACTGAATATCGTACACTGACAAAAAGCATACATAAATGTGCCAGAAGACAATGACCACCTATTGCGTGTCAAACCACTAGCAAGATGTTTTTCAAGCTTGGTACAGCGGATCCTGGAATAGAGATAAAATGCAGCTGAACAGAAGCAAGAAGTTTAGTTAGCCTTATTGCAATTATTCGTAAAAGTAAAATTGTTGTAGCTGCAAAAAGTATTTTGTTCTAATTGTTCGGTATTTGGGAAAAGCTACTGTTTTTGTTATGAAATTTTTAATATGCATTTATGTAAAAAAAAACCCATTTGTAACTGTTGCTACCATTTATTGTTTTTATTAGGTTTTTATTTTTCTGTTATTTTTTTTTTGCTACGCAATCGGTCTCATAAGGTGGGAATCCTGATCACCACTCTAAAGAGGGTACGAACGTGAACCAAACTGGCGTTAAACCTTAAGCCGCGAGCACGGCGTGTTGTACCGCTACTTAAAAAATAAAATTCTTTTATCGTAAATGTGTTCAAAGTTTCGGAAATGAGATGTTATTTATTTGCAAAATTCGTAAACGCCATAACATATAGGGAAACCACTCGCAAAAAATATAAATAATTAACCTTGTACGTTGAGGGTTTACACTGAAAATCGCACCACAACCCAACAAAAACAAAAAAAAATATTTCTCCAACCTGGGAGAAATTCATAGTTATCAAGTTGGTATCCAATATTTCTTCTCTAACTTTGGACTGGAAGTTGAGATGAACTTGAGAAACACAATTTTCTATAACATGGCAGCACTGTTTTTAATAAACAAAAATATGCAAGTGGCAGCGTTGGCAAAACATATGCATTCGAAAGTATAAAATCGACGCAAAAATTGATAGAGAGACGAACTTTTAATTAACGAGTGAAAATCTAACGCTATATAAAGATGAAAATTAACAACAAAAATTAAATAAGTGGTAGACTTATTGTCGGATTAAATAAAGACGGACGACTGAAAACTTGACTTTAACGCCTTCCAATGCTGGAATTTTAAAGTGAGTTCTTGTAATAATATATTGATTAACTACATGTGATAAAAGGAATAAAAAAAAAATAAAAAATGAATATTTTAATTTATCTATGTCGTTGCAATCAAAAAGGTATAAATTATTTTAATATTTTAATTTCAGTATTTTAATAATATATTTGAGACCAACTGGATAATCACATTGGTGTTCTAGTTGAGAAATAGTTCTTTTTCAACTTGAGAAACGGTCCTATTTTCATACAAAGAAAAAATGCCCTTTTTGTTCAGAACGCTATGATCCTGCACTTAAGGTACTGTTAAGAAACAATGTTAGAGATTTGAGAAATACCTTAGTTCTTAACTTAACCTCAAGTTGAGCTCAAACCTAAATGTTTGTTGGGAAATACCAAAATATTCACGTACGTAATGCGATAAAATGGATTATTTATTTGATTTCTACGAAGATACGAAATTTTAATATCCTATGAACAGTAAAGTAAGACCAATCGTGAATTGAAATCAAAAATACTTTCATAAAAATAAATACTATTTATTGACAACTATATCGCCCTCACCCGCTTCGCTGAGTGTATGAAATTTCTACGTGCTACATTGAGTAAAATTTATTTCAAGAAAACTCAATTGAAAAACAGAAGGTTTAAATTTTGTTATATGTTATGTTTCAACCTTGTTATACTTTTTCAATTGAGATTTTAAACAGATGGACTCGTAACATGTAGTTTTGAAATGATGCTCTTTAAAATCCATTTCGATTGATACCCATATTGTACTAATTCACCTAAATTATTGAATAGTTTGAACAATCTTTTTAAACCTCTTTCGTCTGACACACATATTGTGATACTAGGGCTGTGCGATTATTCGATTACTCGAGAAAGTTGGTTAATCAATTATTCGGTTAAACAATTACTCGAGTAATCAAGATTTTGATTACTCAAAACGATGATTAATCGAGTTACTTAAAATATGATTACTCAAAAAATAAAAATAATTTTGCTCGTTAAAAGAGTTTGCTTTGGAAAATGCTTATTTTCTTTTTTACATTCTGAAACGTTGTTTTCAAAGTATCAAGGAACTTTAACTACATTATGCATATGTAAATAGTTGAAATGTTGATTACTCATTTTATTCGAAATGTTGATTAATCATAAACTCAATCATACTCAAATATTATTTTTTTTGGTTAATCAAAAATCTTTATTACTCAATTAACTGAACTTTTGAGTAATCATAATTTCCAATTAATCGAATAATTGAGTTATTTACTTTATGATTAATTAAAATTTTGAGTAATCAATTAATCCCACAGCCCTATGTGATACATATTGAAAATCATTTCGATTCATACCAATCTTCTATACTAAATAATATATATTTTAAAAGCCGTTTTTTATGTGTTCGCAAACATCGAGAACAGCCGAGCCGATTTTTTTTTTGAAATATTGGACTCCTGCGTTTAGGTAATTTAAATTTAACTTTCCAAACAGGTGGCAACCCTTTTCAAAATATATTCAAACTACAGTTTTTTTAAGCCTATTGACATCCGTTTTTTTTGAACATAATTTTCAAATAAATAACTAACTTAACTGAAATTGAATTTGATTTTTTTTTAAACCCTCATCCATGAGTAGATAATGATTGCATATATCTCCATACCAAGTTCCAGTAATCTATCAAAAATATTTCTTGAGAAATGCATAGTATGAAAAATTCCGTTTGCATGGAAGGTGCCACGCCCCCTTATTTAATCGAGATTAAATTTATCCTATATTTTAAGTTGGGTTAAATGACAGCAATGTTCAAAATTTCATGATGATCGGTTGCGTAGTCAAAGCGTAGCAAACAAACAAACTCACTTTCGGATTTATAATATTAGTAAGGATAAGGTTAAGGATATTACAAAAAAATTACTCATAATCATTTTATTTTCCCGTTGAGGGCGTCCTTCCTATGGAAACTCCCATATGTATATTTTTGTCAGAAATATGTAATTTATGTAGGTAAGCTACATGTTGTTTTTATCTGTTTATCAAATCGAACGCCTATTGCACACATAGTTGTATGTTTAAATACGCGTGGAAGTGCAATCATAAAGTAATTTACTTTTATTATGTAGAAAATTCCCGTTGCTCCATATTAAGTTTAAAATCAAAGTTAAATAACACTGGCCAATAAAATTTCGTGACGGTATCAATGAGAACTCATTTATTTAAAGTCATAGTCCGATAATTGTAGTGAATTAAAGATTTCATATTTAAAGCGAAACAAATTTAGAATACTTCTAACTCTTTGGGTAAAATAACGCAGCGAAGTAAAATATTTTTAATAACACAGAAATAAAGTGTATAACTACTCGTGTATTGACATTATAGTCGTAAACGTAAGACGAACACTAGTTCGTAGTTTAAAAAATTTAAATAAGCGGCAATTATTACGAAATCTTTTCTCCTAAAATATTTTTTCATCAAAACCATGCCTAGTAAATTTTTTTGTGGGTTCGTCTATAGTAGGGATGCCAGATCGAAGTAAAAACAATCTGCGCAGAAAGAAATCGTTAAAAACTAAATAGATCTCCCAAAATAAGTCAAGTTGGAATTTTGATGCTTTTACCCACTAGGATTGTTCCATGTAAAAAATAAAAATCGTACCCCTTGTTTTTTTAATTTTGAAATCAAAAAAATTTTAGAGGTCGCTCACAGTTTCCCATGTATTTTATACTGGAAAAAACAACTTTTCGTGGGAATGGTATAAAAAATTACTATTTTTCTATCGAAAAACTCTGTTTATCTTCAGGAGACTCCAATACTAATACCCAAATATTTATGTATTCAACCATTTTATAATATTAACCACTTTTTATTGGTCCCCAAAAACCAAAAAAAAGAAATAGGCAAACCCATAAAAAATCGTCAGTATTAGAAAATATTAAAATAAACAATGTCTGGAAGAAAAGAAGTTTTCCGATCGAAAAATATTGATTTTCAACAATTCTATACCATTTTTACTAAACATTGTTTTTCCCCCATTAGCGCTTTGAGCGACCTCTAAATATTTTTTCATCACGAAATAATAAAAAAAAAACAAAGTTATATTTTTTCGATAGAACAATCCCAGGGAGTGAGAGCATTAAAATTTGGACTTTACTTTTTCACATGAATTTTTGGACAGTCATCGCCAAAAATATGCATACCCTGACGTTTTGACGATTCTTATGTATATACATTTTCCATACAAAATTTTTTTAAATTTTAAATTTTTTTTAATATAAATGGCTCATTCAACAGCAAAACCCATTATAATAAATTTTTTTAATTTCATGCAGAACTGGCGAAAATGCAATAAGAAATTTCAAATATTTCAATTTCATGTCTAAGAAAAACTTTAAGTATGCAGTTTTGTAGCCCATTCAATGATAGTGGAGTNTAATTTTTAATTTTTTTTAATATAAATGGCTCATTCAACAGCAAAAACCATTATAATAATTTTTTTTTAATTTCATGCAGAACTGGCGAAAATGCAACAAGAAATTTTAAATATTTCAATTTCATGCCTTAGAAAAACTTTAAGTATGCAGTTTTGTAGCCCATTCAATGATAGTGGAGTAAGGAGCAAATTTCATGTCGCTAAAAATTTTCGTTGATTTTTTAGATTTTTTTTTGCCGAGGATGCGGCGCATTTTCTTCCATATAACGCATAAACACAATTTTTTTTTTATATAAAACAATAATCGAATTTGGTATTGGTTGTCTAGAAGTTTTTATCCAGCAGGAGTTCAGCTCCCTGCGTAATTTTCGAACGATCGATAAGTAAGGTAATGTATTTGTGTAGTTAAAAAAATACCCCTTTAATGTNTGCCGAGGGTGCGGCGCATTTTCTTCCATATAACGCATAAACACATTTTTTTTTATATAAAACAATAATCGAATTTGGTATTGGTTGTCTGGAAGTTTTTATCCAGCAGGAGTTCAGCTCCCTGCGTAATTTTCGAACGATCGATAAGTAAGGTAATGTATTTGTGTAGTTAAAAAAATACCCCTTTAATGTCAATGTAGCCATTATTTTAATGATTGAGCAATACTACCAGCGCCGTCCGAATTGGAAAAGACCCCTTGATCAAACAAATTTACCCACTTCACTTTGCAAAAAAAAAAAAATTTAACATCTGCAGAGGCTGCCGTTGGAATGCTCAAAATTTTGTGAAAGATTTACGGGTCTTTGCGCCTTGCCAACGGTGAGTACCGCAGCCGATGGAACGATGGCTGTATGAATCTTTCAGTAGGCGTTTACAGCGCCAATAAGGAAGAAGAATTGGTTCGTGGANTAGTCTAGCCATTATTTTAATGATTGAGCAATACTACCAGCGCCGTCCGAATTGGGAAAGACCCCTTGATCAAACAAATTTACCCACTTCACTTTGCAAAAAAAAAAAATTTAACATCTGCAGAGGCTGCCGTTGGAATGCTCAAAATTTTGTGAAAGATTTACGGGTTTTTGCGCCTTGCCAACGGTGAGTACCGCAGCCGATGGAACGATGGCTGTATGAATCTTTCAGTAGGCGTTTACAGCGCCAATAAGGAAGAAGAATTGGTTCGTGGAAATGCAACATAAAATAGGGACGCGATATTTTTACCTATCTTTCTTTTTTTTTTGCTTAATATTTATTAATTTTTTATTAAATGCTAACTAATTAAAAGATATATAAACGAAATATAAGTCCACATTTCAATTTTATTGAAAAGTTCAAAAATTTTCACAACAACAACAGCCTTTTTATTCATAATTTGTGGAAAAAAATCTAAGTATGCAGTTTTGTAGACCCATAGATTCTGGTATAATAAAGTGCAAGCCTTAGGAAGCTAAGAATTCGCGTTTTGTGTTATTATTTTCTTTCATACAAAAAATTACGGACGTAGTAACTTTGCGTGGAAGAAAATGCGTGACACCATCATTTTGTCGCAGAGTGTACAACATGTAAACATAGCACCAGTAGTTCTAAAATTTTTCGCAGCAATATACACATACTTTTGTCAGAAAAAAGACGAGCAATATGAAAAGTTCAGTTTTTATGGGAATTGGTCACGCCCACTTGGTATGTCGAAATTATTTTCAGCCTATGACACCCCCGGGTAGACATAAATGATAATAGATTTCAAGACTATAACATCCTAATACATACATACATATGCTTATTTCTAGTTTTGGGTGCAAATTGATGCGGCGGGTGATAAAATTTGCCGATTTTATTTCATTCCTATTCGTAGCTTTGCTAATTTAAATTATTAAATATTTGGAAGTAAATAATATATGTAGTATGCATCATTTTATTCAATAAAAATAATCGAATTTGCAACAACAATGCGTGATCAAGGTTAGCATCGCGGGATCTATAGATAAATTAATAAAGAAGTCTAACCGAACATTTTAAACCCAGCGCATTGATCCAGCAAAATATACATACCTTAAGTATATACGAGTATGTCGCAAATAACGATGAACAGAAAACAAAGCATTTTTTGAGGCGTTTAAGAAAACTAGAACTAAGAATGGAATAAATACAATTCACAGATGATATTTGATGTAAACTTTTAGACGGGAATGGAAGCAGTAGTTATTTTTTTTTACTTGAATATGTAAAATACAACTACCAAAAGCAAAAGTAGAAGCAATTAAAAAAAATATCACACTTGCAACAATACACCAAATTAAGTTGAAATGACTTAAGATGCACGCAAACAATTCGATTCGATTTCCACAAACAAATTTACATACTTAAATACCAATAAATATTTAATGCCCTTGCGAATAGGGGTGCTGTGGTATAAAATTCTTACCAGACCGAAAATTCATAACTATGTATGTACACATATTTCTATCTACTTTGGAAGCTTGAAAGAGAATTCTTTTATTTAATGATTATTATGGTTATTTCTGTTATGCTTCGTATTCGTATACAAAACAAAAGAAAACGAAAATACAATACAAGAATAAAATACTTCCTCACCGGTTGCTGAGCGTACGCAAAAAGGTAAAGTAAAAAATGCGGTGAAGACAATAACAAGAATTGGCATGCAAATTGCCATGGGATCTATGAAGTATTGTATAAATATTTTTGGTTTTTTTTCAATTTCGGAAATTCAATTGATTATAGCTATTAAGTAGTTATAGCATAGGCTAGCTATCCATTTAAATTCGCAAACAGGCTAACACACTTCACACGTCCGGATGTTGTCAGCTGTCGTCTGCGCGCCGAGCGCCCAATATTGATTGCGTAGGTGGTGCCTTTTAGCCAGCGGCGGGTACGCCTCGTAGCAGACCAAAATGCATCACATGTTGCTTTAATTATTTTCGGCACTTTACCGGCAGTAATTCTTCATATCGTGTAAGAATTTTGTATCTAATTGATGTTTAAATCATTATTAATTTTTTTAATGCATTAAACGTGAATACATATGCGTGTGTATGTAAGTATGTATGACAGTACTTCTGCTTGATGTACACCGGAGCCGGCAGCTGGATTACTCTTTGTATCATTTGTAGAATATGATTGTTTTATTTGGAGTATTCAGCATATATTGTATTTAATTATGTATATAATTCACTACAATTCAAAGAAAAGTCTCATGATTCGTTATTTGACTAAATTACTCTGCTTTCAATAATGCAATTCACCGAGGCACAGATACAAATTCTTTTTTGCGATGAATATTGAGGGAAGCTCATAGTTGATCACAATTAAGTTTTTATGCGGCGTAAAGTTGAAAACGTGCTTTTATCCGCTGCAATCGTATAAGGTAACAGCTATGACTCTAAGTACTTGATGAACATTTCGAAAAGCATCGGAGTTACAAATATCCAAAGCTTCGAATGAATTTTGAATATTTATACCAGCGATGCGTTTTCTCCAAAGTTAAACTTCACTTGTCCATATTTCTGGCACCGAATGAGCGAAGCTTAACTACTAAATATAGAAGCAAAGGTTATTCTGGACGACATAAAGAAAAATTTCTGTAGAAAGCACGGAAATGCGGACTAGTGAATCAAATTTCTAGTTCCGTACTAGGTCGTTATCGCCAAAAAGGAACTAGTCCGATAGGAAGTAGATCCCCACCAGTCCAAAATCGGCGAAAAGTGGTACTTTTAAAAGACTAATTTTTTCAGTTTTTTTCAATAAAAATCTATATCTAAAGTGACGAATTTAGAAATGGTTCGGAACTGTAGAAAAAGAGATGCAGAACGAACTAGATCTTATTTGTCGAATTTAGAACCAGTTCGGAGCTATCGAATAAGGGATGCAGCGGGGGGCTTGTTTACTTTACATAGATATGTGTTCGGCGCCTTTTTCGTTCAAATACGCTTCTATTCTGTGCTTCGCAGATGCTTTTTCATAGCTTGGTAATACAAAACTAAATTTTGTGTTAACATTTCAACATCTTGGGACAGTCTGGAATCTAAGAAATAACAGCGAGCACCTCTGCAAACTCAGCTACAGCTAAAGGTATGTAAACGTACATTTCTTACAATCATTCAAACAAATTTAATTTCAAATTGAAAACACATTTCTTCCAAAATAACTTAAAATCGCTCACGCGGAAGAACCAAAAAGATTGAAAAATCATGATACTTTTTTCTTTCGTCTGTCGATTTTAGAACTGGTTTGGAACTATAGAGTTTAGGACTAGTTCTTAACTATCGAAAAATGGATGCAGCGGGGGGCAATTAACACTAAATAGGACTTGACCATATTAACTTCGCCGGTTTTTTGCATGCAAATGGGATTTATCGCAAGCCAGTACTGGGCTTGAATATACTAGAAGCGCACCAGTTCAGAACTAGATATACTGCATACTTCTGGAAGTATTTGTGGTAAAGTAATGGTGAGAAAATAACGAAAGGCTTTTAAGAAGGTTGTAGTTTGAAAATATTTTGTTTGATAGGTCGACTTTAATTAAATTATACATAAATTAAAGTGTCAAGCAAAAGAGTGTTTTTATCATGGTTTGAAAATTTTTTTGTTATATTTGTGGTGTATGAAGAAGGTTGGCACTTAATTCTTTTTTATAAATTAAATGAATNATTTTTTTGTTATATTTGGGGTGTATGAAGAAGGTTGGCACTTAATTCTTTTTTATAAATTAAATGAATAATTATAAAATGGGTACCTATCGAAATGGTTTTGAAGAGGCTTTATTTCTTAAATTCTTCAAGAAACCGCAGGAGGGCAGAGGCGTACGCAACTGATCCAAACCCGGTGAGAACGCTTCAAGGTTGTCTTTATCTGCCAAGGCGTTACCCGAGCAGTTTCCTGCGATGGCGCTGTGGTGCGGCAAACAAATGTGCCTTCCTAATCACACGCGAATAGGTTCGACATTTTCTTCCATGTTCTTCGAGTAAACGAAGGCTTGGCTTCACGTGTCATTTGTGGCCCCAACAGAAATAAAGAAGAAGAAGTAGGATGATAATTGTACTGAATCGAAATTTCTCACTTGAATTTTTTCTATGAGTTCATCCGCTAAAGTAATCCAGGTAAAGTTAAAGTGTTGATGGTTTATTTCTTTAAACGAACGGAAAATCGTGAAACGTTAAATAAAGGTCTTTAATTTTTATTGACAGCCCCAAATTTGGCAAATTTTTAAGTACACTCAATGAAAATATTCATATACAAAATTTAGGTAGTCACTATATAGTTTCAGATAGGCCTGGGTAACGGCGCAAATTTTTTGGCGCTGGTGCACTAACTCCAGCGCCACTGTCGGATTCAGCACAGTGTGTTGGCGCAATTGCGCCTCTTCAGGCTAAAGCTCATTTCCTTTATTGCTGAACGCTCCACCAAAGTGAATTAATACAAGGTGATATCGGTTGAGAAAAAACTCAAGTATACCCAAGTTCAAAACACAAAAATACAACAAACCCATCATTTTCACATTCAGAAGGACCGCGACGAATTCTAGCAATGCCTCCTTGTATAAATTCGCCTTGTGCTGCATATTTTACAAGAGACACTTCTATTTCGGGTGTTCTTTGCTGGTTCTTTGCGATACCCGGTGTTGTCAGTGTTCCGGTGTTGAACTTAGGTGAATCAATACAAGGTGGTATCGGTTGGGTAAAAACAACTCAAGTATACCCAAGTTCAAAACCCAAAAATACAACAAACACATGATTTTCACATTCAGAAGGACCGCGTCTAATTTTAGCAACACCACCATGTAAAAATTCGCCTTGTGCTGCACATTTTACAAGTGACACTTCGCTTTTGGGTGTTCTTTGCTGGTTCTTTGCGCCGCCTGGTGTCGTCAGTGTTCCGGTGTTGCTGGCGCCAGCGCGTCACTGAGTTGTGAAAATCGGTATCGGCGCCAGTAACTCAGCTCTCGGTATCAGCACAATGGCGCGGCGCCGCACTGTGTTACCCACGGCTAGTTTCAGATATTACCATCATAAAAAAATTAATAATTCAGTTGTACAAGCTCGTTCAGGCATGAAATTCCACAGTTTATTTGACACTGACAGAGTTTAAATGCTCGCTTCAATATAATAACTATTTTTCTGTAATTTATATATCACCATTTTATGAGTTTGCAATTATCCAAAATTAAATTATTCGTTTTTCTGTAAGTACGATATGAAGAACAGGTTATCACAATCGACATGCGTAGGGTATAAACATTTAAAGTTAGCTGATCAACATTAAAGCTTTTGCTTGCCAGGTACATAGGTATATACATACATACATACACAAACACCTGGTTGAATCTCTAACTAAGAAAAGCTTACAAATATTACCATATTAGTTTAAGCTTCGCTTAAAATGACATTAGCGGTAGTAGCATAAATTTAGGCGAAGTTATAAAGTTAGTACATACTTTCCTTTAAACTTCACTTTATCTCAGCTTGGTGCGTTGTTTCTTTATTTTGAGATCCGACAGTATTACCGGTTATAGTTCGTAAAGATTCAAAGCAATTAATACAAAAGATGAGTTTAACCGTGGTTTTCTAGTTGTAGAATACTAAATATAATCATGAAGAAACAAGTAAAAGTGGTGAGCAGGTGTGGTTGCCCCCTATTTCCAACATCTTCGATAAGGCTTTTTGGTCGTCCGTCAGTTGGTCATGTGCAATGACACCCTATCTTTTAATGACCTTAGGAGCTGCCCTTCGTTCGCGCTGAGCCCTGACGGGGGGCAGAATTATTTTAGCTGCATTTGAGCAGCCAGTGCGCCGATCAAGGTCGTTTATCCTGGTCACCGGAGCTTTACTCGCAGGAGTAGTCCCCTGCTTGTCAGTGGAAGACTAGGGCTCGGCTACTACCCCCTGCGAGTTGGATGTGCCCGGGGTGGCGAATAGAGAGAGGGGCCGTCCGCAGCGTCCCCACAGGATTCGACTCGCCCTCGAGGGGTATAGTTCTGCCGGTGTCGCTGGAAGTTTGGTTTCACTCTGGGGGCTGAGCATTCCCTCCAGAACCGAAACTGATTTCCCTGTCTTCGGCGCCGTCGATGCGGTTCCCGAGATGGTTGGTTTTTTTGGACTCAGAATACAGTCGGAAAACCACCTGACTGCAAGCCGTCTAAAAGGTGCGTTGACGCATGACACCCTGGATTAGGGGGGCGTTTTATACCTAGCGCCTGGTACCCACTAGGAATGGGCTCAGTATGCCCACCCCCGCCTCCTTAGACCGAGCCCATAAGGCCCGCAGCTAGACGCGGCGGGAGAGTTTATACGGCAAAAGAGCAAGCCTATCCTGCTGCAGCGGTGTAAGCAGTGATGCCCATTGCCCAGTCGGCAACCGCTTGGAGGATATATCAGCGAGGATTTTCGCCAACCAATACTACACAAGACCGTCGGCAGATAAAGTTTGAAAAATCTCCGAGAATTTGGAGCCACTTCAAACTTGCATATTGTTGTACCAAAATTAAATGTATGTATTTTTTTGCGGTTCGAACTATATTTTTATAAGAAATGCAATATTTTTTATTTAATTACAAAACTCTACTAAATTAGGAAAGTGGTGGTAAGGTTTGCGTGTGGCCATGAGTTTGCATAGCAAAGCTAAAAAAAACTGGTAAAAATTGAGTTCTTTTGAGTTCTAAACTTAATTGTTTTATCTACTTAGCAAACAACTTTTTATAAAATTTTGACGGACATGTGTTAAACTTGTTTGGTTTAAATTTATAAATTATCATTGGAAAAATTCGCAAATGATTATCTTGGAAAAAAAACACAAATAATTTGCAATGCTAAGCAATACTAAACTTGAATGTCACATTAGCAACGATGATACAAGTAAGAATACAGCATGAAAAAAAGCGTAGCTAAAGACGATGCCCAGCCATTTCGGAGATGAACTTATCACCGACCACCGTTATATGTTGAATGAACTTGACCTTTTCGTGCCCTTACTTCCGGTTCCTATTCACGAATGAAGATCATGGCACCTGTGCACAGTTATGCACATAACTATGTATATACTTATGTACCTATGTACGAAATCTTATACTAATATCATCGATTAGTCAGCTAACGAAGCGGCCAATTTGTGACCACACACTCACTCGCACGCTCGGAAAAAGAGTAGTCGTTCATACATATATATGCATATTGATGTATGTAGTTATTGCGAACATAAAATAAATAAATTAATCGACTCAGAAATAAGCAGACTGGTTGTGCGGTTGAAAATGTTATTAGAAGATCATTAGAATATTTCGAAGTTTATCGATCAGCGAATGTTAGAATAGAAGGTCGACATTGAAAAGTGACCGTAAACAAGCAAGGGATCAAATTTATATTGTTTAATATATCTTCTGTTATACATACTAACTATTAGCGGGAACTTGCGAGCGTTGCCTCAACTATGACACGAAATAGAATTCAATGCTAGTGTGGCAAAAAAAAAA
>NW_016166281.1:0-7664 GCF_001687245.7 Rhagoletis zephyria | reverse complement strand
AATTGGTTATTTACAAAAATGAATCTGTCGACAGGTTTGGAATTTTATCTTTGAAACGCCACACTTTTCTTTGAAATCGCTTTATTAGTTCTCGTGCAATAAGCGTTTTTGTGAAGCTCTAAAAATTACAACTACAACATTTGAACATAGCCCCCATACCTTAAGGTAAGACGTATTCTACGTCAAAAAAATTCAGCACTACGAAGTGGACATGAGCTGATCATCTGCACGGAAGGCCTAGTTAAATCTTAGAGAAAGCCGTTCCCAGACCATTAACTGCCATCCTTAACGTGGCACTTCAATCGCCAAGGAACTGTCTAACAAACTGTCAACGGCAGTAATCCATTGGATTCTCACTACTGATCTCAGAGAGCACTTTTCAATAAATGGACATTCCTGAGAAATGAGTTAGTAGATTTCAGCCTTAAAAAAAAAAAACTACTGTTGTGATGCAGAATGCCACGCCGCCTGATTTACGCGCCCAAATAAAATCTACTAACAGCTTTAAATCATTCGGCCACGAGGCTAACGGAGGCTTCGGTTTACCAGCTGTGCAAAAAAAGCAAGCCCACTGATTGGAAATTGAGTGATCTACCGTGGGATTAGCCCTCTGAGCGACAGGGATGTTGATTAAATTACTGCGACCATGAGGCATAAATGATAGAATACGAAGATAACGCCCATCAGAGAGGATTATTGAGAATAATTTTTTTTGTGACGTCACACTGGTGCAGTTGCAAAAGGAAAATGCCAAACCGCAGGCAAAAATGCAAGAAGCAGAAGACACTTTGCAAGAAAAATGTAAACAAGTTGCGCAAGTGTGACATCATACGAAAAGCGATTATATCAAATTCACTGGGTGAGCGGTACGACATGGGCGCCAACTTTCTTCTCTAAACNAACGGGGCAAGAAAATGGCGCATCTGTGCAAAAAAAGCAAGCCCACTGATTGGAAATTGAGTGATCTACCGTGGGATTAGCCCTCTGAGCGACAGGGATGTTGATTAAATTACTGCGACCATGAGGCATAAATGATAGAATACGAAGATAACGCCCATCAGAGAGGATTATTGAGAATAATTTTTTTTGTGACGTCACACTGGTGCAGTTGCAAAAGGAAAATGCCAAACCGCAGGCAAAAATGCAAGAAGCAGAAGACACTTTGCAAGAAAAATGTAAACAAGTTGCGCAAGTGTGACATCATACGAAAAGCGATTATATCAAATTCACTGGGTGAGCGGTACGACATGGGCGCCAACTTTCTTCTCTAAACCGTTACCAGTGGGTGTATTGTAGCCTTAGCGCATCACATCATCTAAACTAGCGTATGTGCGTATTGGCCATAAGTGCCTTATGCTCACACTCCAGAAGGCAATATAATGGAGTCCTTGGCAGCGTCACAAAAGCGACATAGGTCACTAGACCATACTCCTAAATTATACAAGTGACCTCTTGATCTACAATGAAGTGTCAAAATATCTGATCTGATTATTCGTTCTTTCCTCATAGGCCGTCCAATGAGTAGCCTATGTATTTATATATTTTCATATTGTATCCTTTTTTTCCTTCATGTTCCTTTCATAAGATAAATCGAGTCAGCTGACACGTTCTCTGTTTTTACGTCCATGTTTAACTGTGCTGAAATAATTCTTTAATCGCAATTTAATTTTTGAATGCTTTCTTTTGTTTTTATTTTTGTTTTTTGACTGAGTTAATGGAAAAACCAACCGAAACTAAAGAGATAAAAATTACAAGCTTTTAAAGTATCCGACACTGTGTTCTTGATTTCTGGTGGGACAATCTTTTATTTTTATTTTTAACACATACGTCTACTTATCCCTCTTTGGATAAGTCTACATACCAAAATGTGTGTCATTGTCCTTGTGTAACAGCGCAAGCTGCACGTGAACTCACGAAAAAACTGGTCTTTGCTCAAAAAGTAAGAGCATGAAAGTAAGATAACTTTCAAGGTCATTCAAGGTAGCTGCGCCTTCTACACAAACAGCAACAGAGCTGAAATATGAGTGACTGAAAATATTCGCAAGCGTATGGTGTAATGTGAAACGTTAAGAAAAAAAGCAAAAAAATTACCAAGTGACGCAAATAAGAAAAATCAAAGAAATAAACAAATGCCGAAAAATAAATACATATGTACATATGTAAGATAAATAAACAACCAATAAGTAGGCAAGCATCACAGAAAAGCTCAACAGCCAATGGTTAAGTGCAGCATGCAACTGGACAACACCACAAGTTTTACAGAAACAACAACGACAACATTATTTAGGTGTACATACTAGCATTCATAGATACATAGATAAGCTTTCAGCAGCGCTTCAACTAGTGACGGAACCATGACTGACTTGCTCATGAGTAATATGTAGTAACATGTAGTAATATGTACATATGTATGTACATACAAAAGTGTTCCAATTCTCAGACAAGTATTGGTCCAGTTGTCGATCGTCGATCTTTTGCTGTTGCATCATAGTAATTTACAAAATATTTCATACAGTCAAGCGCATACACATACATACATATGTATAAGCGAAAGTAGAAGTGTTGCATTTGTGTGCATGTACATTAGGGTGCTGCAAAATAAGTAAAGTCGGAATTTTAATGCTCTCACCAACTAGGATTTTTCTATATCAAACAAATTTACACCTATTTTTTTGCAACGCTTTTATCAACTTGCAATGTCGAGTGCCGGGTTTCGAACAAATCCAATCATTAAAAAAAAAATGGAACTCCATTTTGGATCGGCCATTTTGAATTTCGAAAAACTGACTTCAAATTCCTAATTAGCAACCCCAGAGACCCCCTGGTAAATCGTTCAGTATCAACGTTTTAATTTTACTAGTCTCTTTTCTAGAGCATATTTTCGGGAACTACATAGACCCATTCTAATTGTCCAAGCAAGGTGTGTAATTAAGGGAAAGTTCCCCAATAATACCAGAGTAATTATATGTAAAAACCACATTTTTAGCTGCATTTTAACATGTCAACAAAAAATAAAAAAATTGAGAACATCAGCGTTTTTATAAAAAACCGACCAGCGCGACCTCTAAGAAAACTTTTTTTTTTTCAAAATAAAAAAATACGTGTCTCTGTTTTTATCACAAATAACAATATTCTGATGTGGCATTTATGAATTTCCAAAAAGACTACTTTATTTTTCTAAAAAAAAGTGACACTAAAAAAACACAGGAAACACGATTTTCGGTCGGATGCGTTTAGTAAAATTAAATCAGAGACGATTACTGGTAATATCACGAATTTTCGCATGGTAGCCAATATTTTTTTTTTCAATATTTTAAGCCAATAAATCCATAATGATTCATATGCGGGGTTGAGACGTTTTGGATTCGCCGACTTTCCAAGAAAAGGGTGGACAACTTTTTGTTTTTAATTCAAGCGAACACGTATTTTAGGGTTAGGGCTTCAAACCTATCTCCAGACGTTGTTATTCTTTTCTTACCCAGTGTTAAAGATTACACTTTGTGGCGAATTTTCTTTATTATTTTTTACTACGTTTTATATATTTATTTACTATTCCGCTCTAATGTATGTACATATATATGTATGTAGAATATTAATGTTTTCGGTGATCCTTTGTAAAATTGGCGGCTTGATATTTATGCTCCGTAAGACAAAAAGGCCCGCTCTGATGGAAGTTGATGTGTTAAACTGCTGGAGAAATGTTGACCATCCTTGTTTTAACAAAGGCGGCCAATCTACAACCCGAACATCATGTTTACAATTTTGAAAAAGAAAAGGCCACCATGCAAAAAATTCTCAGAATTTCGTAATTGAACTGTACGGAAAGTTTCCTTAGCAATAAATCAGTAATTATTATAGTAACTTTTTTATCTCATATCCAGTTTCAATAGCTCAATAAATAAGTGTGTTTGCGAAGCCGCCGCCGCGAAACATATCAGCGCAAACCTCTAGTTAGTCCATTAGACGGTATCACCTTACAAGCAAACAAGAAATGTTCACCGTATAGCCCTGAGAATTAAGCGATTTGGAAAAACACATTTTTTTTGCCCACCTAGGGGTCGGGGTTTTAAATTTTTCAGTAACACCTAGTATATTCGACAATAAAAACTTTTCTTTTAATAGTATTACTGAAATAATCAAAAAATTTGTTTAGAAAAAGTTTAATGAAAAGTTTAATAAAGCTCTCCTAAAAGCCTTAATTTAATGACATTAGAGTGGAAGGAACTGAGATCTGGGGGTAAGTACTACCCAAAAAAAAAACCCTACAACATCGAGATATAATAATTTAAGATTCGACTGTAAAAAGGCGACACCCACGACAATTTTTTTTTTCGATTTTATCAGTTAAAACTACTTTAGACTCAGTGGTGTATGGCGATTTTTTTTTTCTGGTACGGTCTAATGTTCATACATTAAAGCACACATACTAGGGCTCAACGTTTCCATATGATGAATTTTGTACAGAAGCGCGCTTCATTCGATGCCTCGATCGATGAATTACATGAAGCGGTGGCTTGTGTATTCGCTGCAGCGTAAACAAGTTAAGTTGCCACTGCCAATAATTCGACTGCAACTAAATACATACAGACACGAAATTTGTTTGAAATGCCTATTACATCCACACTCCTTATTCTACAATTCCGTTTCTACAATTCCGTCACTTTGCTGTGCATTTAGTCAATTGTATGTACGTATGTATGTGCGCGCCTGTTTGCTTCCACTACCGGTTTATCGACCTAATAAGAGAGCTAATGAATGCTTTGCGGCAGGAACCAGTTGTTGCACCAGACCGCCAGCTCTTGCTGCAATAAAACAAGAACAAAATGTATGTATACTTTGCCATAAATGCATACATATGATTTCTTCTGTCCGGCGAAATCCCCCAAAATTTTATGAAGTTGGGTTTTACCAAGAAATACGTGCAGTATGTACATAAATAAATACCCACATACGTATACTTCTTACTGACGCTACGCTTATTAAATAGGCTTCAGCATGAGGTCATTCATGCGCGAAAATAGTATCAAAAATCTGAAATTTCGCCATCTTTATTATAGATGTTAATTTGAAATAAGTGCGACACAATATGCAATAATTTTTAATAAGTTTCGATCTACAAAAAAACGTACATACATATCGCACACCGTCTTTAAAAGAGTCACAACTCAAAATAATACGATGATAATCATATGGGCAAAGGTGAATTTACTTTAGGTTTTTTTTTAACAAATTATAACAAAAATTTGCTCCAGCTTTTGCGGAAAGGTAAATCAAAGCTCTCTCTCTACATTTTTAGCGCATAATCTCAAAAATGCCAAATTTTGGGTTGTGACTCTTTTGTTACGGTGTGCGATATGTTGCTAACAAAACCATAAATATATTTAACTTCCTCTGTATGTATGTAAGTATATTTGTTAGGGGCAAATCTTGTAATCAATTTGTAACCAACTTCCCGATGATCTAGACACTTGAAACCTCACAGTTGGCTCAGAGCCCGATGGCAATGCAATCAGGGTTGTCATTGAGGAAAAAAAATTTCCATCCCATAATTTGTAAATTTTTGATTCGGTTTTGACTAAAACCGAACATTTGAAAACATATTTGGGCAAATCTGAACAACAGGTACGCTTTCTCAAAAAAAAAAAAAAAAAACTTGGCCTATATGATTTTATACGTAAACATTTAGATCGCTCAAATAGAAGAATTTGGGTTCAAATTATGCCGTGTAAGTTGTAAATTTTAGTAAAGATTTTGATAGTTAAACTCATTTAATTGGGGCCTTTTAAATTCAGTGAGGTCCACCGTTTTACCAGACACGATCCGGTTTTCGAGATAATGGCACTTGAAAATTTTGGTAAAATTTTAACCATTTTATAAACAACTCCATCAGTTTTAAAGTTAAATCATCGAAATAGGCTCACTTTAACATATAGCTTCCATACAATTGATTATTGAGATAAGTGCTTTGGCCACTTAACTTCATCATAAACGCAAGGTTATTAAATAGTAGAACTAAATTTCGTACCTGCTTATTTAAAGGAGTTACAACGAAAACAACGTATCTTAACAACCAATTATATGGGAGCTTCAGGTTATAGTGAACCGATTTCGATGATTTTATGGAATGGTTAAAGTAATATTAAAAAAACACAGTCATTTGCAAAATTTTACTAAAATGAATTCAAAACTGAGGAAGTTAGTTATGAAATATTTAAAATTTAAGCAAAGTTGCAAGTACCGATATCTCGAAAAGTGAAGCCAATTGAATTTAGAATGCCCCAACTAAGAACAACGAGCTATCAGAACCTTTGCCCAAAAAAGTTGATTTGATATCTCGCTCGAAATGTTCTCGCTACAAGAAGGATCCTCATTAAAGGTAGTAAATCAGGGTTTTTACACACTTCTGGTAAACATTTTTTTTTAAGTATTTTATAGGTATATGCAATGTTACAAGGACAAGTAGTTACAAAAGGACTCACATAGTTTTGACGTATTTTCCAAAAGTGCCTTCATTTAATATGCCATTGGAATGAAAATTACGCTCAAGATCGCAGAATATTTTATTTTTAAAGGTTGGTTTATTGTGCATGCACACCTCTTGCCAAGATATCTAATTATTATGAATTTTGTGTAGAATACAATTAGTTAAACGTTTTTTGGAGGATTCCACAAGGTTCATATAGTTTACGACACTGAAAATAAGGCAATAACACGAAACTTTCAGAAGGGCCCGGGTTCGAATGTCGTCAGACGCAACATAATTATACCTTTCATGAGCATGAAATGGTATTATAACTTTGGTCCGATGTTACTTATATGATCAGAATGTCGAGCTGAGTTGATTTAGCCATGTCCGTCTGTCCGTCTGTCTGTCTGTTTGTATGCAATCTAGTCTCTCAGTTTTCGAGATATCCGGATCAAATTTGGTAGGTGGGTGTATTTTTATAATTTATTAATAATTTGTCGGAACCGGAAGAATCGGACCACTATAACATATAGCTCCCATACAACTGATTGTTCAGATATGAGATTTTTCATTATAACTTCTCCATTTATGCAGCTACGAACATGAAATTTTGCAATACTTGCACCCATTATCAACAGAAAATTTACAGCGAAAATAACAAAGATCGGGTCACTATAGCCTGCAGCCCCCATACAACTGATTGTTCAGATATGAGGTCTTTTATCATAACTCCTCCATTTATGCAGCTAGGAACATGAAATTTCGCACCATTGTCACTCATTATTTACAGAATACTTACAGTGCACATAACAAGGATCGGATGACTACAACATATATCTTCCATACATCTGATTGTTCAGATATGGGATTTTACTGTAAAACTGCTTTATTTGAACAGCTAAAACCGATAAATTTCGTAAGATATTTTATAAATAATAATACAAATTCTACTGAGAAAATCATCAAAATCTATGCTGTATAAGCTTTATCTCCTATAGCACTGATTGTTAAGATACCAGTTTTTGCCATATATCTCCTTTATGTACGAAACTAAACCCAATAAATTGTGTTACCGGTTTACATACCGATCACATAGCGGTGAAAATCACTTAGATTGGTGTCATATAAAGTATATCTTCCATACCTCTGATTGTTTAGATGCGATTTTTTATATAAGTATGTAACTCCTCTATCGATG
>NW_016166280.1:19843-24789 GCF_001687245.7 Rhagoletis zephyria | reverse complement strand
ATACATACATATGTATATGTTCTCTACAAGAAGGTTTAACCTTATTTTGTCATTAAATGAAAATGCAAACTCACGAGGCAAGATACAAGTAGACAGCTGATTGCCAAAGCGCGCAAAAGTTGAGAGTTGCCGCTGATTTTGCTTCGCCTTACTTTTCTCGCATTCTATTTAGCAAAACTCGTATAAAATCATGTGTTGACTTATCTGTCAAAGCGAAATTATGAACCAAAGCGAAGCAAAAGTCTTATGTTAAGGGCCCTTTGGTATTAAAAATTGATCTATGTCGTATAAAGCAGAAAAAATAAGTTGTTTGTAAGTAAGAGCTTGTACAATAGAGATTATTTTTGGTTTTAACCATACCTTGGACGTACTTGGAACCTAAACAAAATATTGATTGTTTATCCCATTTCCTATTATTTGATTATATAACTAAATTTGGCGGCCACTATAGAGCAGTGGTTGACAGTAAAAAGAAATGGCAAAAATCGCTTCTCGTCAAAATACAATTGCAAATCGGAGTAGAAGCTCGGCCAAACACTAACATATTAGTAAGCGCCAATCTATTATTATTATTAACTAAATTTGTTTTGGGTGATTTTTATATAATCACACTCTCTTAGAACCGACTTTTACTAAATTTTTTTTCTTAAAGGAATAAATACCACATATTTAATTTTTTCTCATTTATATTCAACGAATAGCAAAGTTACTAAGTCCAAAATCCGAAAGGGCCAAAATATTAGGAAATCATTTAATAGAGATCGAATCCTTCTGATTCGTATAGAGTTTTGCTTTGTTTTAAACAGGCAAAATGTGGTATTCAAGGTTTGGCGAACTACTTAAATAAAATGGCTATAAGAGGTTTTTTCCTCTCATGCAAAATTTTTAAAAATAGACGTACCAACTCTTCACTCTANGCTTGCAAGCCTCTAGCTCTTCGGGAAGTCAGTTTTAAATCAATTGGGAGTTTCCGCGCGAGGACCAAGTTAAAAGATAAGCTAGTAAAAAACGACAAAAAGTAGGTGACATTTTTTCGAGAAAAAAAACGCGACAAGATTACACCAACAATTTTTGGACACTTAGAATTTTTTCTTTTTTGGATGTGGGGGCTTCGAGCCACGGCCTCGTAGGGCCATGTTTTAGTCCGGCTATCGAAAATTTTTATTAGATGGTCCTCATGGATTAACAATAACGTGGACAGCTCGTAATAACATGTTGTTCCATAGAATCCGAATTAAAAAAGGCTTGAAGTATATTTATAGCAAGTGCGTACATATGTACATACGTATGTACCCGGCAGCGTAGCTTTATCGTTAAAGCAGTGACAGCTATTTTAAAAGCTTTGTGGTTGCAATTAAATTATTTATACAATTCACTGAAAATGAATAATAATCCAATTTTTAAATTAACATTTTACATAACTTTAACTGCAATGAATTCATTTGAAACGCAAGTAAAATTATCGGTGAGTTAATTAATAAATAAATAAACGAACAAGTCGATATTATCGAAAAAAATTACCAAACCCTTATAACTTTCCATTCACGTGTGCGTACACATCGAGTATAATTCTGCGTGACATTTCCAGTTTAAACTCACTATTAAAAATTAAGTACCTCTTTTATATAAACAATTTTTTTAATCATCACGCACACCTATGTAGCTACAAAAGTCATTTGTGTTATTACAATAGCTTACACAATATAAACAATTTTAAAAAGGCAATTTAATACCAATAAACATAATCGCAAAAATAAATTAATTTAAATTACTATAAAGCAAGAGAAATGTCTCCAATCAATATGTTAGCACTTTGACATTTAGTTTATAAATGTCGGAATGTGCTAATGACCAGTGAAGCTTATGGCAACAAAGAGAAAACACTGAGAGAAAAAAATTTTAGAATTAAAAAAAACCTAGAAAATTAAAAAATACGCTTATGAAAAAGCACTAACCCTTTTAATATACAAAATTTCAATTAAATACGTGTAAATTAAAATGAAGCGTTTTGCACTTCACGGATGCTTTTTCATAACTAATGTGCTTTCAAACTCTGAGTTTCAATCAACACCACAGCACGCGTGCATGGTATGAAAGTATTATATTTGAATACGAACATTTTAAATCGATAATCAAAATAGAAATATTAATTATTACAACGCGTTATTTCCCTCTGTGAATTCATACCATCTATATGTAAATAATCTATATATATAATACGCGAAGGGATTTTTTTTGTCCAGGTCATCAGATCTGCACCGTTCGTTCGATTTTCAAAAATGAGGTATCAAATTAAAGGGCTTAGGGTTTGGATGTTTAATACGGTTTTACTTCTTCGAAAGGAGCTGCCACCTGTTAAGAAATCAAGTTAAAAAGTTAAATCAATTGCTACAATATGGGTATCACCCGAAATGATTTTGAAAAGGCTTTATATTTTAACTACGTTTGGGAGGGTGGTCACATGTTTAAAAAATCGAATCTAATTTTAGTTAAGGAAATTGGTAAGTGAATAAGGTATCACTATATGGGTGTCAGACAAAAGAGGTTACGAAGGTATTAGTTCGGAAATGTTTTGAGGAGGGCTGCCACCTATTTGAGAAGTTGAATTAAATTATTTTCTACACAAGTTATATGGGTATTTCCGTAACATTTGTTTTTTTTTTACTTTTTTAGACCCTTGTATAGCACATAATTTGCTCTATATTTAGCCGAAAAATTAAAACAATCGAACCGCATGGTCCTTAAGTATAAGTACTTAAAAGAGTGCCGTTACCTGAGACGAAATGAAAATTGATTTTTTCTTTTCTTCTTTTAATATGATGAGCTATTCTTGTTGTTTTTAGAGTTTTTTTTGGGTTTCNGTAGTTGTCCCCACTTCTTCCGCAAGTACGCCACATCAAAAAGAACTAAAAGATTATAAAGTGTGAGAAAAGCCTTGCCACATCCGTTTGCTATTTAAGTTTTTCTTTGAGGGTTTGTACGATTGCAGAATTCCCGAAAATAACTTGAAACGTGTTGTTTAGTGTTTGGTTTCTATGTAAAAATAATGAGGTTGCGGCCGTGTAGTATTTACGTACATACATACATAGTACATAGTTGGTGTGTACAGGCTTTGAAATGTATGTATGTATGTGCATAAACGCATTTAAATATTCTGCAAATAAATCACAAACTAAGTACATATGTATATATATATGCACGAGGCATGTTGCAAATATTTTCATTCGCATTCGTTATGCGAATGACTTGCATCATTTTATACATTCGCATTCGCATCGAATGATACGAATATTTTGCGAACTTGAATGTGTACATGGGAAGAGCTCGCTGTAACGACCACTAAGCACACAATCGCAGCGTAACACACATACATATGAGTCCTTGGGGGCCAGATTAGCCTAGCAGCAGTGGCAGATATAGGGAAGAGACGATGGGGGCGATCGCAACCAGCTCCACCGAGCACCAAAAAGTAAAACTTCGTTAAAAATATATGACCTCAAACGAGAACTTCGAAGAAAATTTTTTTAAAAAGTTGTTTTTATTAATCTTCAATCATAATGCCTTTTTCAGGCTTACATAACATTATCTACAGAACAAGAAATCATGTAGACTGATTAAAAAAAATCGACTTACTTTTTTTAACAGACCCCGCTTTAATACTTCGGGGAATGTCTAAAGATGCCTGTTAAAAGCGCAACCCTTTAATATTAAGTTTAAAAGGTACATAGAAAAAAATTGTTTTCAACTTTTGGAATTTGTTTTCTCGGCTATGAATTATCAAACCAAAAAATCCAAACACATTTTGTAGAAAGTCAGATGCTCTACAAAAAAATCTCTTATCATTTTTTGATAAAAGTGCCACTCACTTTTCTGCTCATATTTCATTCAAAAAATCCTTCCATTTTCATTTGACCAATCATTATTTTCTTATTTATACATCGACTTTAACGCAAATGCAATTACACAGAAACTGTTACTTTTCAATTTTTCCCCTGTTAAAGTTTTAATCAAAACAAGTAAGAAAGTCTAAGTTCGGGCGGAGCCGAGTATTAAATATATGTTTTTCACCTTTCCGAAAGCTACCGCTATATGGTAAGCCGGGGTATATAATTTTTGACTAAATTAGCGTCCTTAAATTTCGAAATATTGAAGTTTCAAGCACTTCTGAAATTTACCGTTATATGAAAAGCGGCCGTAATTTTAGTCCGATTTCAATAATTTCCAACGTTTTGCTTCTATGTGGCAAGTACAATAACCACGCCGAGTTTGGTACAAATTGGTAGAACGGTTACCGAGATACATATATGTATGTGATCATAAGTGGGCGGTGCCACGCCTATTTTCCAAAATTTCATAATAAACGAATTTCATGGTAAGGAATTTTTGCAAGCATCAACTTTGAATAAATTAGCTTTAATATTTACTGATTTATCGAAGATTACGTATTTCTCTAAATTACCCTTATATGGGATGTGGGCGTGGTTATTTTAAAAATGTTCGGCTATTTCGTATCTTATACCAAGGCCAACAACTGTGCCAAGTTTGGAACAAATTGGTGCAGCGGTTACCAATATATACACATGTAACCATAAGTGGGCGTGTCCACGCCCATTTTCCAAAAATTTATGACATTCTTATTTTTCGTCTAAAACTTATTGTAAAAATCAATTTTGAGTGAATAATTTTCAGTAGTTACTAAAATATTGCAGTTTTCGTATTTTTGAAAGTTTCCGTTATATGGGAGGTAGGCGTGGTTATTGTCCGATTTTGCCCATTTTCAATAACAGACCTACGCCAGAAAGAAGAGAACGTACCAAGTTACGTTAAAATATCTCAATTTTTACTCGAGTTATCGTGTGCACAGACGGACGGACAGGCAGTCACCGCATCGATTTCTCTTTTCATTCTGATCATTTATGTATACATTTGTCTATATCTATCTCGAT
>NW_016166280.1:4357-19833 GCF_001687245.7 Rhagoletis zephyria | reverse complement strand
GTTTTGCCTGTTACAAACAACCGTTATGTGAACAAAGTTATAATACCCTTGTGCGCAAGTGCGCTCGGGTATAAAAACAAAAAATCCGGAATGATTAATTAATTCCTCTGAAACTATCAGGCCTATAGAAAAGTAATGTATATACAGCTAATGTAGAACTTCATTGGCTTTAAACCTTAACTGGGCGTTTAAAAAAATCACACAATTAGTCTCATGTAAAGTGTTAAAAACAGAGTTTTCAAAATAAAAACAAAAAAAAACCAAGTGAGTATTAACAAAAATCTTAAAGTACTCTATTACCGTTAACTTAAAAAGAGAAAAACATAACTTTGACTTCAAACTTAAAAAAAATTAAAAACTTACCTCCGTCAAAACATAATTTTGACTTCAAACTTAAAAAAAAAAATGAAAAACTTACCTCCGCCAAAACATGTTACAGCGGTAGTCGCATGGGGTCAGCACTCAAGCGAGTAGCGACACATGTGGACACGACGATGTTCTAACCGTGACTAAATAAATAAAACGAAATTTATATTGTCATACATATTAAAGGTCTTTATTATAGTTAACTTTAAGAAATAAAAGCATAACTTTGACTTCAAACTTAGATACAAAAAAAAACATCAAAAAATGTTACATAAGTGGTCGCATGGGGTCAGGGCTTAAAAGAGTAGCGACAAATGTGTATACGCCGATGTTCTGGCCGTGACTTAGTTACGTACCCCCCGAGGTGTTGGGAAGCTAGATGCGCCTAATTAAGGGTTAATATGTTGTATTTCGTATTACAATTGTTCAATCGTTTCGCAAGATATACATATGTGATTAAGTGGAACCACTCTTTTTTTAAGCTGAATAGCGGTAAGTTGCAAATTTCTCGAAAACGTATCCATAAAAACAAAAACTTACTCTATTGCCGAAATCAGTGAGCGATTCTACGTACAAATTGGATAGTGGCGTCTGGAGAAAAAAAAAAAACAAAATAAAAATTTGTGATTCAGTGTAATTTAAAAAGTTATGCTTTAAGTTGATTATAGCTTTTTTAGTGTTATTCCTAACATTCGCGAATGTGAAAAATATGACGTTCGAAACATCCCTAATATGCACATACATATGTATGTATATAACAGTAGGAATTAACAAACGTGGTTTAAGTTTTCTACTTATGTATTCCAATTGATTATTTTTTAATTGGCTATAATATTACAAAGGTATTTTAGTTCTAAATTCATTTATCATTGTTTTTAATGATTAATTATTTTAATTAAGTTTGTTTATGATAGGTTTTTGTATTACATACATATACCTACATATATTATTATCAAAACAAATAACATACAAATAATTAGGTTCAAAAAATAGTTATTAACCGGAAAAAACTGACGATTTTTTCCGATTAGTTCTGTAGTTTAACAGTCAGATTCACGAAAGCAATTTACGTGAAAAATGATTTTTTTTAACTACATAATATATATTTTTTGTCCATATACATACGTTTTTTTTACCTCCCTTTTATTAGCTCGGGATGCAACAATGTAGTATTGATGCGCCTAAAAGATGCAGCGATTTCTATTTTCAAGTTACATACCTGATGACAGTACGAAAGGAAATTATAATAGCGAAGTTTTAATTTTTTAAACTATAATTTTTTTGATATAACTCTTTATAACTCAACTAAATAAAAAAAGTAAAAGTAATTTTGCAGAACTTTATTTTTCCTTCTCAGGAAGTTCATAACTATTGAAGTGCTACCCAGAACAGTTTCAGTTTTTATTATATTCAAAAACTTTAACTTTTTCGGCTTTTTCGAAATTTTTTTTTTCGGCGTAATTTTGCAGAAATAATTTTTTCCTTTTCAGAAACTCTAGAACTATTGAAAAGCTACTCAAACCAATTTTTAATTTGCCTTTTTGCCACATGTCGTATGCTGCGTGAATCTGGCATACATAATTTTTGAAGCATTTTTTTTTTTTGCCAAAATATCCAGATATTTTTTTCGTTTTCAAGAACTCTAGAACTATTGGATGGCTACTCAGAACAACTTTTTTGTCGCTTTGCGTTATAAGGTATGCCAACTTCCCAGACATATTCAGGTTTAATACGAAACGTAAGCAAAACTAATTGAAAACAACGTTCAAAATATATTTTAAATATATCCATGCTTTGAGTACTTACCCGCGTAAAATCCCCGTTTGTACTTTCGGAGGGTATTTATTCAGTATTTACCTGATAGTAGGGATGTCAAAAAAACATCTCTGCATCGGAAATATCGACGTTTTGCTTCGATGCATCGATGTATCGATTCTAGTTTTTCAATTGTACAAAAAAGAAAAGTGACTTTGACCAAACCAATGGATTGGCTCCAGAAAGTTCCGTTAGAAACGTCTAATTACTCAGTTACATTAATTTATTTAAAATTTTGTACGATTTTGCTAATAACATATGGATGTTTCCATCGGAAGGTCTAGCGCGATAAAAAAAAAAATAATATACTGGCGCCAAGGTCGAGATATTTCGAAAAACCGTATTTATGGTCCGATTTGGTTCGAATTTGGCGTATGTAGTTGAAACATAATAAATCATAGATTTCCAAAAAATTTACCCTGAATTACTGCTTTGTTTATTTGCTTTGAAAATTTATTTAAAAGCAATATTAACAAAAGTATAACGATGGAAATTTATGTCAGAATTTACTGTTAGCAATAGTCCAAAGCCCTAATTATGATGAAATTTAGAAGAGAACTTTTGAGCCCGATTTTTATGGCAAAGTTGGAAAATAACCACACCTACCTCCCATATAGCGGTAACTTTCAGAAATACGAAATTGTATTTATTTATTTTTTTTTCTATTATTATTATTATTATTTTTTAATATAGTGTTTCTTTAGCAAACTCCGCATAAATCCAAGCTTTAAACTTTGTGCGAGTCTAAAGCCCCATATATATGAATTTCCAGGTTTATTCAATAATTTTCCCTACTCGACCTTCAACTGACCACTCGCCTGACGTGATGGAGGCTAACGGACCTCGGATTTGCATTCAGCGTATCGAATAACATAGGGATATATAGATTTCGTTTAATATGCATACACTTTTTTTTGTAAACCTGTGTACTGTGTGTATTAGTACACAAATAGTGGCCGTATGGTTGCACAAAAATTTTTTAGAGCACATTAGCAAAAGATATTGTAGGGAAAATTTTGACACCTAAACGTGATTAAAATCATAACGAGAAATTAAAAAAAAATTTATTTAAAAAATAAAAAGTTTGAAAAAAATTAAAAAAAATAAAAATTAAAAAAAAATTCTACCAAATCAGGAAACTAGTTTTTTTACGTACTCACAAAGTTTCATGAAAATCGCATTAAAACTTTGGTCGCAATAATTATTACAAAAATAAGGTGCAAAAATATTAAATTAAAAAATTAATATGTAAAAAAAATCGAATATTTTGCTGATGTATTTGTGGATACTCAAGCTAAGAAATGCAAATACTTATTGCAATATTTGTTACTTTGTGAAAATTTAGGGGGCCACTTCAGGAATTTTTACTCATATTATTTTTTCTTTGTGTACACACCAGAGTCTTTTCCTTCAGCTGTATAATAAAAATTCAATAAATTTTACAGGAGCTGGGTCTATAAAAGGAAGAATAGAAGCTGAACTCGCAGCTCCTCGCAGCTGGAACTATTTGAGATATGACACGCATATTTAATGTTTACTTGTCCTAAATATAATTTATCTCGGTTCCTAGGTTCTTTTTAAATATCCCTTTTTAAATTAAGCACTCTAAAAATTGTATACTTACAAAGTTATGTAGAATTTCAAAATAAACTATTTTATACATTTCAAAAGCTTTATAAAAATTTAAAGCAATGCTTGACCACAGATATATTCAAAAACTGCTCATCTATCAGATTGGCTTTTTATATATGTGCACAAGTGGAAAAATTAATTTAAGTTACTTGCGACAAAATCAAAATTTGTTCTTACAAATTTATATTTTCGCAGTGCTCCTACTTTAAGCTCGTGTCATGATTGCAAATATGCATTTTTATCAAAAATTCTTTTTGGTTTGGGTTAGCTGGATATTTTGTTATGTATCTGCGTAAATACTTTTTCAGAATTCGCTAACCCGTTTTTACTACTTTTGGCCGCTGTAGTTCCATTGTGCCACGCTGCGATCGGGCGCAACGTGATGTCGATGACGATGCAGTCAATGTCCCAGCGCCTGACTATGACCAGGGACGAATAGCGATTATGCTGATGAAAAATAAGAAAGTTGCTGGCACTGACGGCCTGACAGCCGAGCTATTCAAGTACGATGGTGAGGAGCTGTTGAGGTGCACGCTTTGCCCAATCCACAAGAAAGGCGACCCCGCCACGCGCGCCAACTATTTTATCGAGCGTGTCGACTGAATTGTACCATCAACGAACTGATTACGCCTTACCAGTGTGGCTTCAGATCTGCCAAACCCACTATAAATATCGTATTCGCAGCACGCCAAAACTTGGAAAAGAGCCGTTAGAATAGGATCGACGCATATCTTCTATTTGTCGATTTCAAAGCCGCTTTCGACAGCACGAATATGTGTTCCCGCTAAGCTAATAGGGCTGTGTAAAATGACGTTGAGAAATACCACCAGAATGGGGTAACACTTCTCCGAGCCGTTTGCCACCAAACGGGGTTTCATCCGATTTCTTTAATCTGATGTTAGAGAAGAGAATAAGAGTCGCAGAACTGAACCGCTCAGGCGCAATACTTAACAAGAGCGTACAATTGCTGGCGTATGCCGACGATATCGACATTATTGGGAGAAATAAGGGCTACGTCTGTTCTCGTCCTTCTCGGAATTAGAAAGAGAAGCAAATCGTATGGGTCTGATGGAGCACAATCGAAGTATCTCTTGCCATTTCATAAATAGCCAGAGCATAAGCGTCAATGGCAATGAAAATATCTCATGAGATGGCTCTTGGAGTATTCGAGAGAAAGATTATGCGAAAGATTTATGGGCCCTTATGCACTGGCCACGGCAAGTACCGCAGACGATGGATCGTAAGCTCTATGAGCCTTACAACGGCATGGATATAGTGCAGCGAGTCAATATACAACTGCTACGCTAGCTTGGTCATGTCGTACGAATGGACAGAAACGCTCCAGCTCTGAAGGCCCCCAACGCGACGGAAGGACCAAGAGGAGAAGGACTTGGTTTCGCCTGGCATTTACCGCGTCAGTTGGCACAGGAGTGAAACGACTGACGTACTGCTTGGGACTCGGCTAAAATCGCTTAGAGGGTTAAAGCGCCAATTAAGAAGAAGAAGAAAACCTTTATGCCATCAGCCATCAGCAATGTATCTCTTGTATGGCAAAAGATTCAGTTGGTTATTTTTATGTAACTTGCTGACTTTAGCTTTTACAAATTNATCGAAGTATCTCTTGCCATCTCATAACTAGCCAGAGCATAAGCGTCAATGACAATGAAAATATCTGATGGGACGGCTCTTGGAGTATTCGAGAAAAAGGTTCTGCGAAAGATTTATGTGCCCTTACGCATTGGCGACGGCAAGTCCCGCAGACGATGGATCGTAAGCTCTATGAGCCTTACAACGGCATGGATATAGTGCAGCGAGTCAATATACAACGGCTACGCTAGCTTGGTCATGTCGTACGAATGATTCAGTTGGTTATTTTTATGTAACTTGCTGACTTCAGCTTTTACAAATTGGACAGATATGGGAACATTGCATTTTCTCTCAAGACAAAACTAATTGTGTAAATCTTTTTTGGGTACTTGCACTGTTTTAAGGTTAGCCGTTTCCCAAGTCCGGCTTCTATATTTTTTATCTTTACCTTTGCTTTCATTTTGAGTAATACTGATAACAGTTAGTTTGTTTATTTTAAGGTCACCACATATCACTTTAACTGAAACACCACTTTTTAGTTTTTCCAGAATACTGGTAAGTCACAGAAAGGCTTAAACAAAGAAAGTTGTGGCTATTGAGGTTAAAGTGTTCTATCAAAATGATAAATTTATCATTTGATCAAGTTTATCAGCAGTTTATCACTTTAGATGAAGACCCCTTATATAAACTATGTAGTTGTTTTCAAGTTGGCAGCAACGAGGAATAACAGCGATTGTTTGACAATGTATCGATGTTTTCGATACATTGATTTATCGTTAGCATTACTAACCACGGTACTGGGATTCGGACGTAGGCGTCGCCATTAGCACTGAGTAATTTTAATTTTTGGGGATATCTTCCCCTAAGGTTACATTTCTCACAACGTTGTAACTGTAAAATATACAAAAAAACGTCTAAGCTTTGCGATATCGCACCTGATCTGAGCTTTTAACCCTCAAATTTTCGTTGTACAGTATGTATGTAAGTATGTACAGTTCCAACATTTGTTATGTGTTTTTTTTCCTGATGGCGACTGATGACGGCCAACGCTTGCAGCAGCTGGAAAAGTAAAACAGTTAAAGCAAAAGTGACAGAAAGTGCCCCAAGGAAAGCAGCTTGTGCACTTGTTGCTGCAGTAATCAAAGCTGGTCCACAGCCGGTGGCAAGATCAGCAGAAAGATAACGTCAAAAGCATATGAGATGACAGACCAGGCAAAATAAATGCAAGTCAGGGGCCAATGGCCAAGTCCAGCAACCACAGATCAAGTGATGAACTAAAAGAACAGTTTGTATAGAAGCAATCAATATTATACATACATACATATGCACAACACATATGCAGCAAGAATACTGCTGAGCAGTTATAACAGTGGCACTAGCACTGAATGTCTCGACTCACCGACTGACACCACCTTATATGAATACGCCTTGGCTGATGGTGATGACTTCGAAAAATTGCTGCCACATGGCAGTGTGTACTCATGCAGAAGTCCATGTGGTGTCTAAAGTGATCTTTTGCGATCTTGTTGCTCCACTTGTTGTTGTGAAGCGAACAACAAACCATATAACTTTGTCTAAGTCGCGCGTTGCGCGCTGCTTCAGTGCTGCCAGTAAGGTTAGTTATGTGACTGTGTTTGTTCAATATACACATCCCGCGATCACCGATCCAGGGCAGCGAATGCGGCATGAAAATAAATCATGGCCGCATGGCGGACGGTGAGCGCATAAAAAAATTAGTTTCATCAAGGCAGGATTAGTGTCAGAAACGTGTTAAATGGACTGAAGGGTATATGATGGACGGCTCTCGCTTGCTCTACGCGCTGTCAGTTGCAGTGCGTCATGTGGCATAGCACAGCGCGGCAGACATACACCGAGTTCATAAAAGCACCACCGAGGCATTTAGGCTAAATAAAATACTCGAAAACCAATGAAGTTTGATCGCACTGAAGAGATTTTTGGAATGCGCATCAACTGAACAAATAAACATTTTTTTATGCATAAAAACCCGCGCCTCGCTCCCAATGCGGCCTCACGTGCAGCTTTACCACCTCAAACCAGTGTTGATGGTTCATATGTACACTTGGCGCTTTACTTTAGCCTTGTAACAGAAGCACTCGAAGTTGGTTTAGATTCGCTACTAGCTCTTCTTGTTGGTTTTTGTAATACTTCTGATTTATTCACCTTTGTGATTTTAAGTCATTTTTATAAATGAATATCGTTTGTTTACTTTTGCCAGACACTCAGCCACTTATGAGTTGACTGATTACCAAATTGCCAATGCAGGATGGTTTTTCATTAGCGGTATCGGAAAAATACGACTGAAATAAATTGTAGTTAACCTTATTAACACTAATTACACTATCCCTTACATCGCACTTATTTTCGTAAATATGTATGTATGTATGTATGTATGCATGTTATGTATGTATGCCGGGACACGCTATGTTAAGCTCAACGTGTGCACAGTGCGACTACAAACACATAGATATATGTACATAAACTTACCCAAACTTATGTATGTGAGTAGTGATGGAAATTATTTAATATATGCTTAGCCGATAATGAGGTGTGAAATCTTTAAATTAACTGGTTATTTAATGAGCATTTATTTATTATTTTTTATACGCCAACTAAAGTTACAACGATAAAATAATAAACTATAGTGCGCAGAAAATACAGCAACTTAATAGCAAATCCAACCAAATTGGAAAAATATAGCGTGAAAATTAATTGGAAAACAATAATTGAAAAAAATGTTTATTTTTTGGAGGAAGCATCGAAAGCCTTAAACCTGTCAGTGTGGAAATTTGATCGCAATCAACCTCCTACCGGCCGCTGCGGCTAAGTGGTTAGAGGCGCGTACTACCTTTCCGTAGGATCTGGGTTCGAGCCCTGGTTCGAGCAACATGTAAATTAGAAAAAAGTTTTACTTCCATGAAAAACCTTCTCATTAAAAATCATTTTCCGTTCGGAGTAGTCGTAAATTTGTAAGTCCTCCATTTGACTTATAACATTAGAAAGCACACCACAAATTTGAGGAGAAGCTCGGCCAAATACTAAGCAAAATTGTATAAGCATAATACCACCATATACTCAATGCCGACTTTAGGGTAGGACTTAGAAGTTCAGGATAACCAAAATTTAAGGCACCACATCATCCGCCCCCTATAAGGTAAGTAAAGGGCATGTGATCGAAAACTTTCCCCACAACCATGTACCTACTTCTGCGTCCGGCAACAGAAAAGTTTGTATAGTTCAACGCCTATAGATGATTTAAACTTTATCGCAAACCACAATCGTAGAGGGGGATATGTGCCATATTTTTATTTTAAACTGTGAGGAATTTCTTCTCTTCTTTCAGGTAAAAAAGTAAGTTTTAAAATACCTCTTTTTCGACTTTTTTCTGGATGGCATGAATTCTGCGCCAATTAAATTGCTTTCTTTGGAGACCAAGAAAGTAGGAAGCCAATTTTGTATGCCTTCAACTGAAATGAAGCGTATACCCGAAAGCGCGTTCTGCGCCGATCGGAACACATGGCGGTCTGATGGTGCAAGGTCTGGGCTATAAAACGGCAGGGTTAGGACTTCTCGCAAAGCTAACTTCAATCGGATCAGTTGTTGTCTGTAGAAAGCCCCATTGATCGTCTGACCCTGATGAAGCCCATGATGCAGAATTCACTCTCTAGTCCCGCCAAGTGCAGAGCATTACCTTGCTACCGGATATTTGATACGCCTTCTGTCTATTTATGGAACATTTTTTCATTTTCTGAGCCAGAAAAGTTCGTGACTTAAGTCTTTCGTTGACTTTATTTGCATAAATTAGAGTCCGACCGATTAAATTTTTTTTCAGGTACCTATGCCGATGCCGATTAATCGGCTTATGGGGAAATAATCGGCCGATGCCGATTCCACAAAAAATTACAAACAAATTTTTTAATTCATAAAATCAGTTTATTTAACAAAGTTAACAAAACAAAAGAAAACAAATAATTGAATTAATTGGCTTGTTATGAACATTACATACACATGTGTGTACATACATTTGTATGTGTGTGTAATAATATATATATGTACATATATCACATTTATGTACATTACATAAAATACTTTTTTATATGGTGCTAAGCAAGAAATATTTAGGAACATAAAATTTAATTTCGTTTTGTACTAAAATACACTATCTTGCACTCAATGCAAAAGAACTTATATGCTAGGTATATTTGTATGTACATACATAAAGTAGTCCACAAAATAAAATAATTGCAATATTTTGACCGGTTTTGGCATTTAGACATTGGTTTTTGGTTTATTTATTAGCTAGTATACAACAAACACCATCAGATCGATTATGCACAGAAACTCCCTGAGAGTTTTCCCTCCTCTCCCTTTCCTCCTATAATTAATAAAAATTCTCTCAGGATTTTTTACAGACAGCTGTCAAAAAATTCGAAGTTCCAATTTCCTCCTCAAATTTTCGAGGAAAATGCTAGCCCGTGGGAAGTTATTATTGGAGGATTTCTTTCTCGGGAGAAACGAATTCCCGCAGGCAATAAAATGTTTGGAATATAAGTAAAACAGTATGCTATCAAGGTTGAATAGCTCAATATATGACAACAACAGAAATGTAAATCATTCAGACACTATAGGCGATTTTGATAAATTGTGGAAATAGATGATCTCTCCTTATTATAGGTTTTTATTTAATTTTTAGCGCCGAGCTCTTAAAAGCGGATTGTGTGATCAAAGCATTAATATGGGTTATAATAAATTAAATAATTACGCACTCCTATTGCAAAATGTGTTGAAAAAATATTTTTTAAAAGTATGCGTATTTTTAAAGAAAATTGTTTGTTATTTATTATAACGCTCCGNAAAAAAATTGGCGATTTTTGGCGATATTATTTTCAGAAATTTCGCTTTTTTTAAACAATCTGGACACCCTGTTTATAATGGTCAGTGATATCCTAGGTGTTTAAAAAAGAAAGTGATGTCAACTATTTTTATTTTTTGCTTTCACGAAATATATTTCAAAACTAATAACACTGACGCCACAAAAACAAATAAATTTCAGAGCACATGAAAGAATCGATATACTCGAAACTCTGAGCCAAATATAGTAAAACTGCATTTTTAGTTTTTCCCTTTGACGTAAGGATTTTTTTTTAAAGGACTTTAAAATTTTAAAAATATGATTAATTCAAAAAATTATTTAAAAAAAATCAGAGCAATATAGAATAACAGTATGGGTACCAAATGAAATAAAAATTCTGTTCAATTTAAAAACAATAAAGTTTTTTTCCTTCCAAGGACGAATAGGTATTGAAAATGCGCTTTTAATAAGTGTTATCTTTTCAAGTTAACTAAGTTTGCAGGACGAACTTCGATTATGTAATCGTATGCACATATACTAGTCCTCAAGCAAAAATTTTTTCAAAAATAAATATTGCAAATTTTCAAGGATTTTTAAGAACAAAATTTTTAAAGGACATTTTCTATACCCATTCGTCCCTATGCACCAAAAAATTTATTCTGTTATAATTCTACAGAATTTCTTCTTATTTTTGATACCCTTATCTTTATACTACATTGGACTGATTTTTTCATATTTTTTTTAATTCTATAGACCTTTTAAAGAAATCCTGACGTTAGAGAGAAAATCTAAGTACGTGATTCAAACAAAAGACTACGTGTTGATTTTTTTTAAATATTTGTAAAGTTTTTCGAGCTAAGATTTTGTTTTTTTCTATAAAAATACTGTTCAACCTTTAACCACATAAATCACAGTTACAAACTTTATATAAAATTTAGGAAAATTCCACAAAATTTCATCTTTTTAGTGCAAGTTTCAAACGGCTAAAAATCCCGTTCATTTCCGAGATTTTTTTTTCCGGTGGAGGATTTTTATTCTTTTACCATATAAGCATGAATTTCTTATGAAACAAAATGCGGGAGACCGTTAGCAACAAAATTTCAAAAAATCAACGCCATTTTTTGTAAATTACACTTGTTATATAAAAAAAACACCCCAAAAGTAGTATCCAAAAAACAATTATCAAACATCAGCTCGATTTTTTAGCTGGTTGAAACTTGCATTTCATTAGACTAAAATTGCATGGGCTAGAAAACTGCATATCCAAAAATGTTGTAAAATTCGGCTTAAAAATTGAAATTTTGTTGAATTTTGCTAAATTTTGTATACATTTTTAAACTGTGATTTATATGGTTTTTATTGCTAGGAAAAGATCCTAGGTAGCGACGCCCATGAACTGGTTCATAATATATTTTTTATGTATAATAATAAATATTACTACCTGACCTTTTCTACAAAAACTTTCTCATAAATGACCTCGGTCGATTTTTATTTTCGTTCGCTATTAATCTAAACATCTCACACATGAGCGTCCCCTCAGTGATATATCGAAAAAGTAAAAAGTAAATGGGTAATGATGGAAACACTTACAACATGTTCAATGTGGTCCAGTTATTTTCGATCTCTGGTTCGTATACTACACATATGTTTGTACACATTCGTTTTCACAATTTTCTTCTTACAAATTCTCAAGAGATTATTTTAGCTTTTTCATAAAAGTATTCAAGCGAACCATAAAATACGTGGAGACATATACATACATACATACAATATGTACATAGGTATGTGTGTACATACCATTTAAAAATATGAGTACACTAATAATTACATCAGTTTTAAGGACATATAAATAACGTTGGCTTACAAGGAACTGTATGAATGCACAGGAATAACAAAAGGATCGCACAGAACGAACGCTCGTTGAATTGAGATTAAGTGGGTATTTGCAGCGGCTAAATCATTTTATTGTAATCCGTCAAATGTAAATGATGCGCAGAACAATATTCCTTGCTGGCAAGCGGCAAGTGGCTTTGTGAGCGAAAGCCGAGTTAACCCTTTATACATACTATGTGTGTACGTTTGTATGTACATATGTATTCTCCGTAGAGATGCATTAGCGGTATGCGCGTTTTCCTAAAATAAGAAATGGCATGAAGCCACAAAGAGCACCTCAACGGCAACACCCACTACCTGTGCGCTAACGTTGCTTCTGCTGTCATTTCGTTCATAGCAAAGTGAAAATTCTTTTGTTTCCTACTGCTTTTGCGTGAGCCCAGCGGCATAACAATGGCAGCGGTAATGGAAGCAAGCGACTTAATCTGGGGCAAACGGGTAAATACTCCGCTTTTCCAGCTAATTTTATTGTGTTTTGTGTTAAAGGTACCTTTGGCATACACGTACATATGTATGCACATGTACATACATATATACATTGCATATACATATATGCATATATTTAGTACAGAAATTAATTTAACATGCATAACCTACGTATGTACACTCATATACACACGCAATGCACATGCATATAGCATAAATATGTATGTACATATGTGAGCATTTATTTTTTATTGTTTGCAACTGGCGAGGTATTCAGTAATAAAATCATAATCTCTCGCCTTATCTGTACATCTAAATAACTAAAGGACATATTCTAAATGAGCGTAAGATCATTTATCCAATAACAGAAAGTAGTCAAAGTCGTTAAGACTATGTGCATAGCAATAGCTTCTGAGATCTTTCAATGTTCGCCATAACTACCAACTAAAAAAATATTTATTATGCGGTCGATATCTTTTTCTTTAGATTAGCACGGTGCTAAAACGCCCAAGACAGAATTTCAAAAACCTTAAAACTATTCCAAATATTAGTAAGGTATAAGCGATTCGAGTGTCATATTTCTTCTCAATCTGTGCAGCCGTTTCGCATATAGGTTTTTAATATTATTAAATTTTAAATCACCCGATAAAAAGTTTCTAATTTCAAAAAAGGCAAGGTCTTTATTTTTTCGGTTATACAATTAATTTTCGACTAAACTTCTACCAAGTTTAATTGAGTTCGAAGTGAATTCGGTTTAAATTCACTCGGAAGGGAATTGCGAAACCTGCCTGAAAACCGTTTCAAACCCATTTAAAAATTAAATTAACTTACTAAATAATTTGAATGCAGTATAGTAGAACACGTTGCAACCCTCCTAAATATATTTCAGAAATAAAGCCTTTTCAACCCCAATACGATTGACACCCATATTTTAATATTCTATTTGGCGTTTTAAATAATTGAATATTTTAAAGATTGCAACCCTCTTAGAACACCCAAACATATTTATAGTGTTCAAGCTAAAGATTTCTTAACAAATTTTAAACACACATATGTGAAATAGGTAAATTGCCCATTGATCAATACCCATATTTTAATAATTTATTTAACTGTGGTGTAAGCATCGGCCGCTGTGGTGTAGTGGTCAGCAGTGCGCGCTTCCACTCCACAACGCCTGGGTTCAAACCCTGGTCAAAGCAACATCGCAAATATATAGAAAAAAGGTTTTTTCTTAACAGCGGCCGTCCCTCGGCAGGCAATGGCAAACCTCCGAGTGTATTTCTGCCATGAAAATCTCATAAAAAAATTCTCATAAAAATACAATCGCCTCCGCTTTGTGTGACAATATCAAGGCGCACGCCACAAATCGGAGGAGAAGCTCGGCCAAACACTAACATATGTGTAAGCGCCAATCTATTATTATTATTATNAAATCTCATAAAAAAATTCTCATAAAAATACAATCGCCTCCGCTTTGTGTGACAATATCAAGGCGCACGCCACAAATCGGAGGAGAAGCTCGGCCAAACACTAACATATGTGTAAGCGCCAATCTATTATTATTATTATTATTTAATAACTTTAAATAAATTTTTAGACATGTGGCAACCCTCTTTCAACATCTCAAAAATATTCTTAATGTTTAAACTAAAGTCTTCTTACCGCTTTGACATCCATATTTTGACATTTCATATAACTTTTGGATAAGTTAACTAAATTCGAAATTTGAAGCAAGTGGCAACCCACTTCAAAATATTACCAAACTGCTACTTTCGGAGCCCCCTTTCGTTTGGCAGCCATATGTTGGAATTTTTTTCCCTATTTAATCTCCTCAGTTCAAATTTAATTTGACTTTTAAAACAGGTGGCAACCCTTCTAAAGTTTAGTTAAAAGATAAATATTTTCAAAATCATTTCCATCGATACCCATTTTGTAATATTTTATTTTCTTTTAGAAAATTTGAATATAATTTTTTTTCAAAAAAGGAAAACCTTATTGCATATCTGCCGTCCAAGCCTTTTAATTTGACACCTCATTTGGGAAAATCGAACCAACGCACTAAGGGGTATTTGCGGCAAAAAACCGGTCAAAAGTCGTTTTTCTAAAATTCATAAAATGACACAAACAATTCATGTTTAAATAAGTACCGACCCCCAGCCCCCAAACCCGCGTGTTTTACCTGCGTCTGGCCACATAATCAGTCGGAACCTAGCCTTTGTGTGTAACGCGTGTCTTTGCTCTCGGCGCTTTTGATTATTTTACATATTCCTCTGTGTTAATATGTCTTCGTATGGTGAGTTACCAGAAAAATTCGTATTGAATATGGATGTTGAAGGTATGTACTTTGTATAAAAATATGTTACAGTTTATTTCTCGTCAAAGTTCCGCATTTAGACTTATGTTGAAAATTTCCTTCTTAAAAACGTGGTATTTTTAACAAAAGTTTAAAACAATAGTGTTTTTGCTTATGTGTCGGGCTTTGTCGCCTTACATTTAAAATGTGGTAATAAAGTTATAATATATATATAAATAATAAATAATATAATAATAAATAATAAAGACCCCGACATTCGCGCCAACTACCGCGGGATCAGCCTTCTAAGCATAGGTTACAAGGTCCTATCAAGCGTATTGTGTGAAAGACTGAAGCCCACCGTCAATGAACTGATTGGGCCTTATCAGTGTGGCTTTAGACCTGGCAAATCCACCATAGACCAGGTATTCACAATACGCCAAATCTTGGAAAAGACCCGCGAGAAAAGGATCGACACTCACCACCTATTTGTCAACTTTAAAGCCGCTTTTGACAGCACTAAAAGGAGTTGCCTATACGCCCGTTATGTCTTAATTTGGCATCCCCTCAAAACTCATACGGCTGTGTAAAATG
>NW_016166280.1:0-4165 GCF_001687245.7 Rhagoletis zephyria | reverse complement strand
ATGGACATAGTGCAGCGAATTAAAATACAGCGGCTCCGCTGGCTTGGTCATGTCGTTCGAATGGACACCGACGCTCCAGCTCTGAAAGTATTCAACTCGGAACCCGCTGGTGGTAGCAGAGGAAGAGGGAGGCCCCCACTGCGATGGAAAGATCAGGTGGAGAAGGACTTGGCTTCACTTGGCGTTTCCAATTGGCGTCAGTTGGCACAGAGGAGAAACGACTGGCGTGCTTTGCTGAACTCGGCCAAAATCGCTTAGGCGATTACAGCGCCAAAAAAAAGAAGAGGAAGAATAAAGTTTGAACCTTTGTCTATATGAATGAAAAATAAAATCTCCCCTACAAAGTCAGAGGCAACATTTTTCAAAAAAATATTTTTTTTTCTTAAATTTTTTCTTTTATAATACATCAAATATCAAGCTAAAAATATGAAGGAAACTGTAGACAGTAAAATATCAGTGAAAATTAGTCACAATATTTTGCTGACAATGGTAGACGGAAAGGTCTGCAACTCCGCAACGGACACTGCATCAACTATGCGATGTTATATATGTATATGCGGCCAGACATCAAAGGATTTTAACAAACTAGAGAATGGTGCCGTTNAATCAAGCTAAACATCTGAAGGAAACTGTAGACAGTAAAATATCAGTGAAAATTAGTCACAATATTTTGCGGACAATGGTCGACGGAAAGGTCTGCAACTCCGCAACGGACACTGCATCAACTATGCGATGTTATATATGTATATGCGGCCAGACATCAAAGGATTTTAACAAACTAGAGAATGGTGCCGTTAAAAAAGAAGCCCTAAAGTTTGGGCTCTCAGTACTCCATGCCAGAATACGCNGCTCCATGCCAGAATACGCTTTTTTGAGACACTGCTGCATTTAGCATAAAAACAACCCCTCCAGAAGTGGCAAGCCCGTACACCGGAAGAGAAAAGGATNGGACACTGCTGATTTAGCATATAAACAACCCCTCCAGAAGTGGCAAGCCCGTACACCGGAAGAGAAAAGGATTGTTAAAGAAACAAAAGAGAAATTACAGAAATCTTTCAGAGAAGAAATGGGTCTACTTGTTGATGTTCCTAAGGCTGGCTTTGGAAATAGCCAGGAGATTTTTCTAAGATGCAGAATGCTATTCTCGCATTACCGGCATCAACTTGGAATTAATCAATAAGTTTAAAGTGATTCTTGAGGTAATCTCAAGTGGCCATGAGGTTGATCACCAAAAATTTGATGATTATGCCCAAGAAACTGCCAAACTGTATGTGGAANTGAGATTTTTCCAAGATGCAGAATGCTATTCTCGCATTACCGACTTCAACTTGGAATTAATCAATAAGTTTAAAGTGATTCTTGAGGTAATCTCAAGTGGCCATGAGGTTTATCACCAAAAATTTGATGATTATGCCCAAGAAACGGTATGTGGAATTGTACGGATGGTATCCAATGTCGCCTACAGTCCACAAAATTCTGATGCAAGGAGCGCAAGTGATGGCAGAAGCAATTCTGCCAATTGAACAATTGTCCGAGGAAGCCGCTGAGGCGCGAAATAAGCATATTCGCAAGTATCGGGTACACTTTGCAATAAAATTTTCGAGGACTTAGTGCAACAGAGACATTTTAAATAGATTACTTTNAGAAGTGGAAGAAGCAATTCTGCCAATTGGACAATTGTCCGAGGAAGCCGCTGAGGCGCGAAATAAGCATATTCGCAAATATCGGGTAGACTTTGCAATAAAATTTTCGAGGACTTAGTGCAACAGAGACATTTTAAATAGATTACTTTTAACATCGGATCCTCTCTCAGCTCGAGTCGGCCAAAGAATAAAAAGAAAATCTTGCTATTTTCCGCCGAGGGAAAACCATTTTGATTGCTGCAACGAACTTAAATAGGTCGGACGACAATACTGTTGAAGATATTGATGATGATGAAGAAGATTCGGATGTTAACAGCGAATCGGATGGCAACNTAAAATTTTGGAGGACTTAGTGCAACAGAGACATTTTAAATAGATTACTTTTAACATCGGATCCTCTCTCAGCTCGAGTCGGCCAAAGAATAAAAAGAAAATCTTGCTATTTTCCGCCGAGGGAAAACCATTTTGATTGCTGCAACGAACTTAAATAGGTCGGACGACAATACTGTTGAAGATATTGATGATGATGAAGAAGATTCGGATGTTAACAGCGAATCGGATGGCAACAGCGAACGGATGGCACTGACTCCGAATAAAATCAAATCTTCTAATAATTTTATTTTAAAAATTTGTTTTTTTATGTATTTTTATTAATAAATCCAAAATATTGATTAGACATTGTTTTTTATTGTATTTTGAGATAATATATGCCCCTAAATATTATTATGACATAGATACTGATACTCTCTTACCTCCTATTACTTTGCAAGAATTAAACTCATTTACAACTTACAAAAGATTTGGATTCTACCTCGTTGGAACTTGGTATAATTTTTAATAAAACCTACATAGCACCGCCAAATTATGCCGTGAACTTGAAATCTGAAAAATTATATTTGAATACTTCGAGGACAGCGGAAAGGTATGTAAGGCCCTGTCTCCACAGGAAAACACTGATGTCGTGATATCTATGTCACAAAAGATATTTCGAATGAAGACCGCCTATTTCTCATGTGCTTATTGCTTGACATCTATTGCAGGCAATTCGATAGTTTGACAGCCATATTTTCATTTGAAAGAAAGCGTGCTGGTGGTAACATCGATGAAATTTTTATATTAAATCAAAATAAAAGTATGTTCCTTATTGGATTATTTATGATTACGTTTTAGGAAATTATTCAGCAAGTTTTTTAAAGATTTAAATGTTTTAAAATTGAGAGAATGTTGTCTGGTGGCGTCCTGCGGCAAATGCTTATTTCAAGACATCAAAGTGCCCACACACAAAAACTTGCAATCACATTGCTCGTCAAAATGATAGTTGGTAGGCCATCGGTGTTTGCCTGTGGAGTTCTGCGGTAAAACTTGACTTTCGGGGCTAAGGGGTCGCAGAATAGTCGCAACAGCAAATTTAAGGCCTCAATCAAACTATGCCCAGAAATCTCCCGAGAAAGAAATTTTCCAATATTTAAATCCCAAGAAGTAGCATTTTCCCTGAAAATTTGGAAGGAGAAAATTCAAACTTCGCAAGAGCTGTTTGAACTTTTTTGAAAGCTCAACTCCGCCATTTAATATAAAAAATCCGTAGGGAATTTTTATTCATGATAGGAGGAAAGGGAAAAAAGAGAAAACTCCCAGGGAGTTCCTGTTCAGAATCGGCCTGATAGTATCTACATACCCAAAATTCGATAGGCACTGGAATGAATGTCCGGGGCAAAGACAAGCTAAGCGGTTGATCTGTCCATCACAAGAAGCTTCAAAAAAGCTCATAAATCTAGGGAGGGAGGACCTTCGAACTCTCACTGGGTACTTCACGGGACATTGTTCCCTGCGTTATCACCTCAGTAAAATGAATCTTTCAGACACGAGCGTCTGTCGCTTCTGTGAGATGGACGAAGAAACGCCAGAACACATCCTTTGTGAATGTATTGCTCTCGCTAGACGCAGACTCGCTCACCTAGGTGGTACAACACTTCATGCAGCTAGAAACATGAAATTTCTCATTATTTTCACTCATTATCAACAGAAAGTTTACAGTAAAATTAACAAAGATCGGGTCACTATAACCTATTTATTGCATCCATACAACTGATTGTTCAGATATGGGGTTTTAATGTACATACAACTAATTTATTTGGACAGCTTAAACCGATACATTTCGTAAGCTATTGTATAAATAATAATACGAAGTCTACTGAGAAAATTGTCAAAATCTATGCTGTATAAGCTTTATCTCTTATACCACCGATTGTTCAGATACCAGTTTTTGGTATATATCTCCTTTATGTGAGAAGCAAAACCCATTAAATTGTGTTACCGGTTAACTTACCGATCACACAGCAGTGAAAATCACTTAGATTGGTGCTATATAAGGTATATCTTCCATGCCTCTGATTGTTTAGATAAGATTTTTTATTTATCTATGCTTTCTGTGAATATATAAATTTTTTCAAATGCAGTAATCTGTTAAAGTAAAATTATCAGATGCTCATGAAAGGTATGAAGCCTTCGGCATAGCCGAAGAC
>NW_016166279.1:22941-24794 GCF_001687245.7 Rhagoletis zephyria | reverse complement strand
AATCATCACGCGGAAACGACTGAACGGATTTGCATGCAATTTGGTACGCAGATAGCTTATGGGCCAGGTAGATTAATAGGCTATTTTCTTAAGAGTTGCCACCTGTTAAAAAAGTTTAGTTTATTTAATATGCGGGAACGACTGAATGGATTTGCATGAAAATTTGCACACACATAGCTTATGACCTAGATTGGAAAATAGGCTACTTTTCTTAAGAGTTGCCACCTGTTAAAAAAGTTTCATTAAATTAATACGCGGAAACGACTGAATGGATTTGCATGAAATTTTGCAAGCAGATAGCTTATGACCAGGGAACGGATTTTATTGAAATTGCCCTTTTTTCTGCTAAAGAGATAGAGTATATTCGATTAAGAATGTCCACGATTTAGCTTTACCTGATTCCATATATACACATTTGATGTTGGCTTTTTTTGCCTTTTTTAAGATATTTGCCTTTTCTTGCGTTTTCTACCTTTTAAAAAGTGATTATAGCATTTACAATTGTTTTTTTAAAGATTAAAAAATATACACATGCCCATGCGGCTTATAGAAGCGTTAAGCGTAAAGGGCGAGGAAAACGCCCTTATTCCTGATAATATGAACGTTTCAAACGTTCCATATTTAAATTGGGCTCCACTTGCATCAACTTACGTCGAGCGCATCCCAAACATCCAAACATACAAACTTTCACATTTATTATATTAGTAAGAAGTAAGATATACATGTAGGGCAGATGATCGCCAATTGTGAGGTTAGGGTCGCCTCGTGTATGTTCCGCTCTCCCAGCCGGTGCCCAGAATCCAGTGAGTGAACTGGAATTTATGTGGCGCGCAGAAGAGTGCTGTGATTGAGCAAGTGGAGGTTATTCCCGCTGTGTCTGGTGCTCCTCTTGTATGTATGTATGTTCCAATATCCCCATTCTCTCTTTATTTGTGCTGAACTGTCTCACCCTTTATTTACCTTGCCTTCTCATCTACGGTTTTGTGTTATGTACATACGTCTTTCACAACTCCAGCTGTTTCAGGTCATAGAACTCCTCCTTATGTACTTAAGTGTTGGCCTAGATACGTATGTATGTAAATATATGTCACTGCTTCAGGCGGTTATGTGCATACATATGGGTTACAAGGCGCATCTGTGCATGCATATGTATTATAAGGCGCTTTGGCGACTAGAGGCCCTAGTCTTGCCCCTGCCTGGCGAGGACCTACAAGATAGGCAAATTCTGCCTTAATTATTTGACCACATATACATATGTATGTACTTAATATCTTGTTTTTATGTTAGGTTTTAAATTATTGTGTTTGTATTTCATTTGTCCATCGTTATATATGTATGTATATTTGAATATGTGTTGATATGTATGTAAATGTCTCTGTCTGCTGACGTAACAAACATACACCCACACATACATACGCAACTACAGTTACTCCGGGTGAATCTTTTCCTCTACTTTCACTTGGTTTTAATTTATTTATAATTTAATTTATTTTGATTTAATTTATTTTATTTTTCGTTTAATTCAACCTTTTTTTATTTACTTAATTAACTTTTTGTGTTAACTTCATTTTATTTTAATTTGATTTCATTTAATTTTATCTTAATTGTATTAAGGTTCAAGTTAACGTTATTTAATTTTGTGCTATGCAAATTTATTTATTCGTTTTAATATCAATGCTGCATATTATCTTAGTTTTAATATAGTTCAATTAGCACGGGCTTACCTCTATACAGCAGGTTTCAAGCGGTTGAAAAAAAATAAGGCAAACGGCTTTGCTCCGCTTTAACGGTTCGCACAAAAACATACACTTTCTTTTTATATATATTAAATATTCTTTCTTTTCGGTTTTTTT
>NW_016166279.1:16660-18333 GCF_001687245.7 Rhagoletis zephyria | reverse complement strand
TTTTTTCAGAATATAAAAAGATTTTGCACTGTGTTGTTAGTGGACATGAATCTACTTTAAATGCTGGTACGTAATCCACCAAAAACTAAAAATCGAAAAAATTTACAAAATGCACTTTGCAAGTGTAGTACTCAAATCTTCGTACAAATTTCGAGCCATTTGAAACTTATACTTTATTCTACTGGAATTCAATGGACAACAAAACTGCATACTCAGAATCTAATTAAAAAACTCGAAATTTTTACGAAAATTTGTTGAATCTTTTTTTAAATGGCATACATTTTTAAGGCAGTGGCACTCGATTGTTACATTTGTACAGATTGGTATATTTTTATATTGGGCTATTGGAACAAAATAATAAAATGGGAAATTTTTTTTTGCGGTCATAAGATTGGTACAATACAGCGATGTTCTATTGAAAAATTTCAACAAACTAATTTTCGTGATTGGGATAAAGAAAAATATTTGGGTATTCACACAATTGGGATACGATTTGCACCAAATTTTGGCAAATATCCAATCGTGTGACACTGCCTTTAAACTTGTATTTATACGGATGTTGGTAAAGAACGAACTATAAAAAACTAACCAAAATTAAATAACAACAAATATAATATTTTATAACTTGTGAAAGTTTGGTGCGGCTATAATTTTTTCGACTACTGTACAATGTACAAAAAAAGTGCGGTTTTTCCGGCGGGATTACCAAACCTTGTACGTTTTAAGACTTCTACCAAAATATTTCTGAAAAATAATAAGATTTACGTGAGCTGGGCTGGTTTGAAAATACATCTAAAATGGAGTTTTTTATGAATAAAAATAGTTTCTTAAAGGATCTTTTGGAAAAAATCCTCCTAGATGAAAAAACAGTTTAAGCTTAAAAAATCTACATAAAAATATTAAAAAATTGTATCAACTTTTTTCAAAGATTTGGGTTAGAAAAGCTTGAATAACTGCTGCAACACTTTACCGATATAGACTATGAGGTATCAGTGGAAAGGTATTTTCTCACCTTTTTTATTTCACGTCCCAAAGTTTTCTTTATCAAATACCAACACATCTTAACTCAACATGGAATGACACGCGTTTATCTTACCTTCCTCTTTCATACTTTGAATGAGCTGATTCGCAAAGAAATTCAAAGGGTGAGAAAATACCTTACCAATGATACCTCATAAGTTTAAATTGGTAGGGTTTTTGGCTGAGTTATTCAAGTTTTTCTTAAACCAGTCTTTGATAACAGTTCAAAAACAGCATCGAAAATCTCATTAGATATTATGATTCCGTAGAAAATTTTTTTAAAATATTGGTATACAAATTTTTTAAGCTTAAACTGTTTAGTAATCTGAGGGAGTTTTTTTCAAAAAATATTAAAAAAAAACTGTTTTCTTTAATAAAAAACTCTATTTTTGGAGGTATTTTCAAATCGGTCCAGCTCACGTAAATCTTATTTTTTTTCAGAAATATTTTGGTAGAAGTCTTAAAATACAATAGATTTCATAATTCCAGTGGAAGAATAGTACCAATTTTTTCTTGTATGGGGAATGATGCAGTCTACTGTACATAAGTTGACTATGATTACTGGGCCGAGCTATCTAGTAGCACAATGCCACTAAGTGCATTTTAAAATTTTCAGGCAAAAGCCTCATGCGATTATCGATTATATTTTTTGT
>NW_016166279.1:6528-16282 GCF_001687245.7 Rhagoletis zephyria | reverse complement strand
CCCATATAATTATTATGAGAAGACGTAAATAATATTCGTCTTGAAATAAACGTCCCGAGAGACGAAAAAAATAAAAAGCCCATATAATTATTATGAGAAGACGTAAATAATATTCGTCTTGAAATATAAGTCCCGAGAGACGAAAAAAATAAAAAGCCCATATAATTATTATGAGAAGACGTAAATAATATTCGTCTTGAAATAAAAGTCCCGAGAGACGAAAAAAATAAAAAAGCCCATATAATTATTATGAGAAGACGTAAATAATATTCGTCTTGAAATAAACGTCCCGAGAGACGAAAAAAAATAAAAAGCCAATATAATTATTATGAGAAGACGTAAATAATATACGTCTTGAAATAATCGTCCCGCGAGACGAAAAAAGATATTTCTCGTAAATAATTATTATACAATAATGAAAAAAAATTCTCTTAATACAAGGCGACGTTTTTGATCCTGAATATTAGGATAATAATTATTTTCGGTCTCTGATAAAAAGGTCAAAAACACCATAAAATCGAATGAACTCAGGCCAATTAACACACTTCCCAACTTAGAAAAAATACTGGAAACGGTTGTAAAAAATCAACTAATAAACTGTAATGGTAACCCTATTGATATGGCAGCGCTATTCAGCACTACCATAATGTTGGTACTACTGCCAACCTAACAACAGTTATTTGTCCACTTGAGCCGAGGTGTCAGTTTAACGAAAAATCACAAATTCATTATTACTCGTAAGAATAAATTGAAATATTTTTAAAAGTGAAAAAGTAGTTTTTATTAAAGCGCTAAGTAGTCACGCGTGTGAAACAGTAATTTAGAAAAGGACGTGGTTGGAGATTTCCACGTTTTCCAGCAGCAGGAGTTAAAAGGTTCTCCTCGTTTATTTTATCACCGGCACAGCCCTATTCATTGCTGTTTGAGTGGCCACCAGTAATTCAACGGCCGGAGTACCAGCGCTCCACGGTAAGCAGTGATATTGTGCGTAAGACGGCTATTTAACATGGCGACCGTGCCACGGATTTTAAAAACTTCCTAAAAATCTTGGCCCGTGGTTGTGGCTTCATCGGCGCAAATAAGTACAGCCACACCATTTAATCATCGGCACGCAGAAGGTTGTGCGCATAGCAGTCCACCAGCTAAGCGCCACCATAGGCATATAACGGACCAAAATTTTAAGAAATACATATATGAATATATATGAATATATATGTACAGCAGACAAGAGTTAAATATCGGTATTTACGCATATCACACCACCAAAGTAACGGTTTGCGAAAAAGCCACGCCAGTAACTGTATACGCATAACGGCGAAGACGCCAATAATTCAACAGCATACGCCTACTGACATAGTGGAAAAGAGAAAGGTACAGTGCAGTTAAAAAGTTGGGAAGAGGGTAGCAACAAAGAAGACGGCGGCGAGAGATACCGGATAGCATAACTGAACACCTACATAGCAACAAATCAACGGAGTAATTTGCGGTATTTTAATGTACAGACTGCTGCGAGGGAGCAACAAGTCGGCAGTGGTAGCGGTTCGTTATATGTAATATACATACGTACATTCTTTTGCTTATACATACGTACATTATTTTGCTTATACATACGTTTTTCTATACAATTTATTTTTATGAAGTGCGTTAAATACACACACATTTTTTTATAAATTTCACTGTCAAAGCCAAATGAAAACACTTTACATACTAATCGATTTTGATGTGCGAATTAAAGAAAAACTAAACCAATTGCTTTCATGCAAATTTTGACAGTCGTGACAGGGACAAGTGAATTTCAAACAATATTATATTCATTCCATAATTTTGATACAATATATAACAATTCCTGATCGCTTCGCATTTAAGTAAAAGATATTTTTGCAAATTCAATTTCGTGATTGATTCATATTCATTGATTTCTCCTTATTAGTACGTAAGTGATACAAACGAGCATTTCTAATTACCCCATTTTCATGATACATATTCCCATTATTAGATGATATTTTGCTTTCATTAAAAATTTCTAGCTATAAGTGACCATTTACATATATGTTTTTCTGATTTCAAAAAAAGGAAGGGAATTTTCTGAAACTTAATAAAAATCCCATATTAGATATAAGTGCTTTAAAATATTAAATACTACTTTTCAAATATGATCCTTATTAGCTATAAGTTCTATTTATCGAAAATTTACTTTTAATGAAAAATTCTTATAAATTTTAAGTGACCATTTTGCCTCCAAATTCCATTTATCTAGTATTAACATGCATTAATTGATTAACGAAAAAAAAAGATTCTTTAAAAGCCATCGACATCGAAAGTTACAAATCCAAAAAAACGCTTGAAATTAAACTTAAAGATATATTTGAAAAAAAAACATAAATTTTTCAAAAAAGTGAATTTTCAATAAAGAAATTAGTTCCATGTATCCACCNTGCATTAATTGATTAACGAAAAAAAAAGATTCTTTAAAAGCCATCGACATCGAAAGTTACAAATCCAAAAAAACCATTGAAATTAAACTTAAAGATATATTTGAAAAAAAACATAAATTTTTCAAAAAAGTGAATTTTCAATAAAGAAATTAGTTCCATGTATCCACATAGGTATAAGTGACGTTCTTTATCTCTTTCTTCCTCAACAATATAACATTACTAGCTTTAAGTGACTTAGAACAGTTTGCGGATGCTTATCGATTACATCGATTTTCTTTCTTAAATACCTTTTTTCCAAAATATAACTTCCGGGAAGTTATTAAAAGATTACAAACCTATATACCGATGTACATCTGTAATAAAACCGTTTATGTTCGATAAATTCTTATTAAAAACATATATTAAAACGTTTCAAAAACAAATTAAACTCTTTTGCCTTGCATGTGACATTACCCGATATTCCCACTGCATGGAAAACCCCATTTGCATGCCAATTTTCAGCCGATGACCTACTGGGAAAAATATAAGTATTTTTTCACAATTCGATTTTTATTTTTATTTTGATTTGAACATGGTGAACGATAACTTGTTTTGTAAATTTGGGCCTCCACTTCTTTGAGATTAGCCGGTTATTAGCGAATTCGGTATACAATTTAAAGCATGTACATCAGATTTTGATAAGATTACTAAGCGCATTTTACAAAATAGACCGTTGTCTACGAATGCGAAAAAATTAAACGAGTACAAATATTCGCTTATCACAGCTTACAACAATATTTAACTACTAGTTATTGGCAATAGTTCGGCCCATACCTGTAATCTCAAGGAAGTGCAGGGTAAGTTAGCCCGTTGCAAGGAACAGTTAGCAAAGTGCTTTACTAAATTGAATTGCCGCGATAGAATTCCACCTGATAGCTTATCGCTAATTTGCCAATCTGACTTAGCTGACTCTGAGTCAGAAGAAGAGTTTAGTGACACCAAGTTAGAAGCTTCGGCACAATTCCGCCTTAAAAGAAGTACGTCACTTCCATCTTTTAAAGATCTGCTAACTGTATCCAACGAGCCGTCAACGGCTACCAGTTCACCAAATATTTCTACATTTTTTCAAGAATTTTTAGACATGGCTACCACTGAACAGAAGAAATCCTTTATTAGTCTTTGTACCTCAATCATTAGGGAAAATTACAATGGCGATCCGCTAGCACTTGAATCATTTATCGATAAAATTAATTTAATTGATGATTTTGCAGACGAAAATTTAAATACAACTTTTATATCATTTTTGAAATCGAGGCAAGGCACGTGAAGCAATTCCAACCGAAGTTAATTCAGTTCGTCAAATCAAAGATGCGTTGAGAAATACTATAAAGCCAGACAACTCGAAAGTTGTAGCTGGGAAAATTGCATCTTTACACGTCACAAATAACAATTATACAGAATTTGCCAAGCGTGTCGAGGAGCTTTCGGATGCATTATAACGTTCTTTGATCATTGAAGGTATGACACAGTCTAAGGCCCATGAAATGGCAGTCGAGAAAACATGTAACGTTTGTAGACTTAATACTCGGTCGGATTTGGTCAAATCAATTTTATCGTCAACTACCTTCAGTGATTCAAAAGACGTAGTAGCAAAAATGATAGTCGAACAAAATAATAAAGTGAAAGAGCGTCAAGTGTTAGCGTTTCGATCCCGAGTAAATAGGCCAAATATTTTTAGAGGTAGCTTCAGAGGTCACAATTTTAATCGGTACGACAATAATAATTTCAGACAAAACAACTCGAATTTCAATAGGTACAATAGCAACGGTAATAACAGTAGGTACAACAATAACGGTTCAAAGTATAACGGTAACAATTTCAACAATAATAGTAATCGGTCATCAAACAAAAACAATCGAAACAATAACAGCAACAGTAATAGTAATAGACGTCCAAATTCACGCAATAATGCTAATGTGCGCGCTTTAAACGCCCACGCCCCTCAGGAGCGACCACTGAGGGCGGAATAATTGGACAATTAGATACATCTTTTTCGACAAAGGGAATTTATTGTATAAATTTGAATTACTCCGACTTTATCGAATTAAAAATTAATGGGTCAAACAAAATTTGCACGTTTTTGGTCGACACACAAGCCGACATTTCTTTAATTAAAATTTCAAGTTTATATAAAAATTTTCCAATTGATACGAATATTATCCGCATTACGGGCGTCACTTCAAACACCGTTTCAACTCTGGGTAAAATTACAACAAATTTGACTTTTTCTGACTGCTTTATAAAACATACGTTACATGTGGTTAATGACAACTTTAACATACCATCAGACGGTATATTGGCCAAAGACTTTTTAAAATTCAATAAATGCATTATCAGCTATGCAAGCAATTGCATTTCCTTCTGGTTAGGAAACAAAAAAGTCGCGATTCCGATTCTTCACGGAACTGAAAGCGATACCTGCGTAATTCCACCCAGATGCGAAGTTTTTCGTCTTTTTAATCTAGGAAGTTCACCAGAACCACTTTTTTTGGAATCACAACAAATTGATAACGGTGTATTCATGGCAAGATGCATTGTCAGTACAAGCAACCCAATAGTCAAAGTCATAAATACCACAAGTGACATAAAATTCGTAAAAAACTGTAACATCCGGACTGAAAAACTCTCTAATTTCAATGTTTATTCTATTAACAAGACAAGAAACGATGACAACCGGACAAAAGAACTGATTAACGTTTTGAAAAAACAAATTCCTTGTTACGCTGAAGGCAAATTACTTAACTTATGCGCAGATTACGCAGACTTATTTGCACTTCCCGATGACAAAATGACGTTAAATAACTTTTACAAACAAAAACTACGTTTGACAGACAATAACCCAGTTTACATTAAAAATTATCGGTTACCATACTCACAGCGGGAAGAAATAAATCGTCAAGTTAACAAGTTGTTAGAAAATGAATTAATTGAAGAAAGTTATTTGAATTATAATAGTCCTTTAATTGTCGTTCCAAAAAAAGATACTAATGGCAAAAAAGCGTACCGTATGTGCGTAGACTTCCGCGCTGTTAACAAAAAATTAATTGCCGATAAGTTCCGTCTTGCGCGAGTAGACGACATTCTAGACAACCTTGGACGGGCGAAATATATTTCAACATTAGACCTTTTTTCAGGGTTTCATCAAATCCCTTTACATATTGATTCACGTGACGTAACCTCTTTCAGTACGGACCGAGGAGCATTTAGATGGAAAGTATTACCGTTTGGGTTAAATGTAGCACCAAACACATTTTCGCGTATGATGACAATCGCTATTTCCGGCATACCGCCCAATGTGGCATTTCTTTACGTTGACGATATAATTGTTATTGGGTGTAGTGAAGCACATCACATTAAAAATTTGGCGAAAGTTTTTGACACCTGTCAAAATTTCAACCTAAGACTTAACCCGAATAAATGCAATTTTCTTCGGCCGGAAATTACATTCCTAATAAATGGTCAGACAAAGGTCTGCTGCCAGACGACACCAAAATAAACGCTGTTAAAAAATATTCAAAACCGTCCGATAAGGATGCGGTTCGACGTTTCGTCGCGTTTGCTAATTATTACAGGCGGTTTATACCAAATTTTGCATCCCCGGCAGCGCCACTAAATAAACTAGGCAGAAAAAAAGTTGAATTTATTTGGGACAGTGCGTGCGACAAAGCTTTTAAATCTTTAAAATCAGCGTTAATTTCACTTCATTAAACAATTTATTATAACTGTCGATGCCTCGAAGATTGGGTGTGGTGCTACATTAAGCCAAGACCATGAGGGAAATAACTTACCAATATGTTTTGCTTCCAAATCTTTCAATAAAGCGGAGCAAAATAAACCAATTATCGAACTTGAACTTTTAGCCATATACTTTGCAATCAAGCAGTTTCGACCGTATGTTTGCGGCACTCACTTTACAGTGAAATCTGACCATCGACCCTTAGTTTATCTCTTTAATATGAAGGACCCGTCGTCAAAGCTTGCTAGTATACGTCTAGAACTATAAGAGTACGATTTTACAATCGAGTACATAAAAGGTAAAACAAATGTCGGTGCGGATGCATTGTCACGGATTACAATGAACGAACTAAAAGACTCTACTACACAAGTTTTAGCAGTAAAAACACGTTCAATGACGAATCAAACACAATTAAAGTACGATAACGAATGCAATGACAATATTAAATTGCAGGTTTACGACAAATTTTCATGATTTTTCAAAAAAAAAAATACCCCGGGTGAAAACAAATATAATATATGATTAAGATAATAAAATTTCAAATTTTCAAGTTTGTGCACATTTAAAACACAAACAACTCGAGTTACTTAATTTTACGATTGTCAACGAAAAAACGAGCGGCTTGAAGTCGAACCAACAATCGTAACATTAAGAAGTTAGAATGGCCTAAAGATGACTTATTTTTCAAATATTTTTCAATTTCAAACTTAAAGACCGCGGAAATAAAATTTTAAAGAACTTACAAATTATATTGACGGATCCAGTCGAAACTGTGACCGACGACGAAAAGAAACTCCAACTTATGACAATCTACCATAACGAGCCAATAAGTGGAGGACACTGTGGACTCAAAAGACTATATGCAAAAATTCGTACTAAATACTTCTGGAAAAACATGACCCGTGATATATCCAAATTCGTAAAAAGTTGTGAGAAATGTTTACTGAACAAAGTTAAACCTAAAAACAAAGAAAATATGGTTTTAACACCAACACCTAGTAAACCTTTTGAAGAAGTAATTATTGACACGATAGGCCCTTTGCCAGAAACGCGATATGGTAACAAGTTCGCAGTCACCATAATCTGCGATCTAACAAAATATTTAGTAACTATTGCGATACCAGACAAAAGTGCCAAAACTGTGGCTTCAGCTATTTTTGAAGGCTACATATTAATATACGGCACAATGAATTCTATTAGGACTGATTCAGGAACCGAATATAAAAATGAAATTTTTTCAGAACTTACAAAACTTTTAAATATAAACCCCAACTTTTTAACAGCACATCACCACGAAACCGTTGGAACGATTGAACGCAGCCATAGAGTTTTTAACGAGTATCTACGCGCTTATTTGAGCGAAACATTTTCTGACTGGGGCCCTTATTTGAAATATTTCACATTTTTACATAATACAACGCCTAATACTGTTTTTGATAACCAATTTACTCCTTTCGAACTAGTTTTCGGCAAAAAAGCAACTTTACCGCACGGATTGCGAAAAGAAAAGACCCGATATATAACGTTGAACACTATGCGAAAGAAGTTAAATACCGTATGCAAAAATCTCATGCAATAGCAAAAGAATTAGTTAATAAACATAAAGCCCGTAGTAAAGAATTATACGAAAGACGTCCGGTACAGATTAAAGAAAACAATCTTGTTCTAGTACAAAAGGAACCCAGAATCAAGCACGAAAATACATATGAGGGTCCTCACGTTGTAACTAAAATAAATGGTGTTAATATTACTATTTTTGATAAAAAGAAAGATAAAACAAAGACCATCCATAAAAACCGTATACGAAAAGTCACATAAAGTATTTTTTTTTCAAAATTACCATTATATATGAATTGCTATATTTCAAGAATATTAAAATATTAAGCTACATCAATTACTTAAATTTTTATTACAAAAATACGAGCAATAACTATACCTAAACGATACAAGAAAAAGAATAATCGAAATATACAAATGTTATTATAAGAAATTTATATTGCAAAATCTTCATATTTAATATCCAATTTGTAAATCCAAATTAAAAAAATTCTACAAGAAACGAGCGAAAAATATATAATATTTTACCGAATTACATATATTCCATACAAATTGTTAATAAGAAAAACTTAGGATTTCACCAAAAGAAACTTACACCTTGTATATTTTGTAATACAAATTATTAGATTAAATTATTAGACTTGGTTAATTGAGACAAAATAATAGCGTTTCTTAGTTCAAGTGGAAAAACTTTTTTTGAATTCAGTAAATATCTTCAAATTGATATGAACGAATGATTTAAGGGGGAAAGGAAGTAATCTTTTGATTATGCATCTCATTCCTCCACATCAATTTGCCATCGCCTCTGGGAGCAATAGATTATTGTAAGCCGGATCACCTTACAATAATCTTTCCCAAGGAGGGTGATGTAATGGTAACCCTATTGATATGGCGGCGCTATTCAGCACTACCATAATGTTGGTACTACTGCCAACCTAACAACAGTTATTTTTCCACTTGAGCCGAGGCGTCAGTTTACCGAAAAAGCACAAATTCATTATTACTCGTACTTTAAACCAATACGGTCATCTGCAGCCCAGTAAGAATAAATTGAAATATTTTTAAAAATGAAAAAGTAGTTTTTATTAAAACGCTAAGTAGTCACGCGTGTGAAACAGTAATTTAGAAAAGGACGTGGTTACCAGCGCTCTACGGTCGGCAGTGATATTGTGCGTAAGACGGCTATTTAACAAACTATATTTAGTCAAATAAAATATTCATTAAGGAGCAGTCAGGTTTTAGGGCTAATCACTCATGCGAAACAGCACTAAACTTGATCTTATCACAATGGAAGGAGGACCTGAATTCCAAGAAGACTATCTTGTCGGTGTTTGTGGAACTTAAGAGAGCCTTCGAGACGATCGACATGGAAATAATACAAAAAAAAAGCTCGAGGTAGCAGTAGATATTGGTCTACCACAAGGGTCGGTCTTAGCTCCAATACTCTTTAATATTTATATCAACGACTTAAACTCAATATTGAAGTATTGTAAGGTAAAATTGTTCGCTGACGATACCCTCTTAACCCTCAGTGACAGTAATCTACCCAATGCAATGATTAAAATGCAAGAAGACCTTCATTGTTTGTATAAATGGTTGTGCGTAAACAGACTCCAATTAAATGTGAACAAGACAAACTTTATGGTCATATCTAGAGTAGGTAACGTTAGCTCCGATAACTACAGCTTAAAAATTAAAGATGAAGTAATTGAGAAAGTGAGAATCATTAAATATCTAGGTATATATATCGATGAAAACTTAAATTTTGACGAACATATTGATTACGCAGTAGAANTTCAAACCAATACGGTCATCTGCAGCCCAGTAAGAATAAATTGAAATATTTTTAAAAATGAAAAAGTAGTTTTTATTAAAACGCTAAGTAGTCACGCGTGTGAAACAGTAATTTAGAAAAGGACGTGGTTACCAGCGCTCTACGGTCGGCAGTGATATTGTGCGTAAGACGGCTATTTAACAAACTATATTT